>NC_068437.1:33930515-34230515 GCF_023373465.1 Oncorhynchus keta
GGATCTCTTCTCGCTGAGGGTGCCTTTTTAAAAGGAGACCATGTAAATCTTTTACATTATCTGTGTGCTTTCCCCATGCTTGCAAGTAGTTCACAGCTGTAGTAAAGAATGATTGGGATGTTTTGAGAAAGCTCTCTTTAGACATTGCTCCATTTCCCTCTAGCTCTCTCAGAAGTCCTCTGACCAAAACTGGAATGAAGTTGTCATCACGTCTTGCAGTCAATTTTGCCTCAATGTTTCTCAGAATTGCAGCGGACTGAATACGGTCAGGTTTCCATGGAAAAAGGCCAGCCAAAGTTCAGTCAGTGGATCTTTGAACATTGTTCGCAGGACAACAGGGCATTTGTCTTTAGAAATAAAAAAGGATTTCAATGGCACATACATTTTCAGCACTCTTTCTAGAGCAGGGAGCATGGACAGCCAGCGAACATTGCTGTGTCCTAAAATGTTATGGTACTCCTGGCCAACAAAATCACAAAAGCTCTTCAGTCTTTCTACTCTGACGGTGAAAATATCCAAATATATTTGTGAGCAGGTTCTCAACATCAAGGGGAATCATATCCAAAGCTGTTCTGGCCATGTTATGAATGATGTGGGCAGGACAACCTAAGCCAATCACCTCCCACTGCAGAGCATTTTTAACTTTGGTATGGGCATTGACCCTCCTCAGCCTATTCAGTCCACCAAAGTTGGTATTTGTGTTGTCGGCAGAGAATGCCACAACTCAGCTGCAATTTCCTCTGCTGTTTCTCCTTTCAATTCAACAAAATCAAGCAGTTTTGTTTCCACAGATGTGCTGCCATCCTATATCTTACAATACAGTATCTGACTATTATTGGCAGCAGCTTTACATGTCCATGATTGGACGCATCAATGGACAGGGACACAAATGCAACCTGGTCTAGATCCTGTGTTACCAAAGTAGTTGCCCATGGGCACCATATTTTGCAATATATATGCCATTTAGCAGACGCTTTTATCCAAAGCGACTTACAGTCATGTGTGCATACATTCTACGTATGGGTGGTCCCAGGAATCGAACCCAGTACCCTGGCGTTACAAGCGCCATGCTCTACCAACTGTGCTACAGAAGCCCCTGCCCACCTTGTGGTGGGGGAAGAGTTTATCCTCTTGGATGAATTTCCCATTTGAGTCAATGAGGATGGCCAACTCAGTGGGTTTTACCAGATTAGTGCGTTCATGGCCTGCGGCTGGGGTACACAGGGCCTGCGTACATGGAGGGGTGTGTGGGGATGTGTCGGGGGGGCAGAGAGCTTCTCTCTGTAGTAGGTGTCCCCATTTGAGCCTCCTTGTTGATTGATGGCAGCATTCATGCGAAACTGAAAGCGCAAACCACTGCTTTTAATCAGGGCAAGCCGACCGGAAACATGACCATGAATACAAACAGTGTAGCTATTTCCTCCGTAAGGCAATCAAACAAGCTAACCTTCAGTATAGAGACAAAGTAGAGTCGCAGTTCAATAGCTCAGACACGAGTGGTATGTGGCAGGGTGTTTAGTCAATCATGGACTACAAAAAGAAAACCAGCCCTGTCGTGGACCCTGATGTCTTGCACCCAGACAAACTAAACAACTTCTTTGCTCGCTTTGAGGACAATACAGTGCCACCAACACGGCCACCTACCAAACCCTGCAGGCTCTCCTTCACAGCAGCCAACGTGAGTAAAACATTTAAACGCATTAACCTTCACAAGGCTGCCGGACCAGACAGCATCCCTAGCCACTGCCTCAGAGCATGGGCAGACCAGCTGGCTGGTGTGTTTACGGACATATTCAATCTATCCCTATCCCAGACTGCTGTTCACACATGCTTCAAAAGGGCCAACATTGTTCCTGTTCCCAAGAAAGCTAACGTAACTGAGCTAAACGACTATCCACTCACTTCCGTCATCATGAAGTGCTTTGAGAGACTAGTCAAGGATCATATCACCTCCACCCTACCTGACACCCTAGACCAACTCCAATTTGCTTACCACCCCAATAGGTCCATAGACGACGCAATCACAATCACACTGCACCCTAACCCATCTGGACAAGAGGAATACCTATGTAAGAATGCTGTTCATTGACTACAGCTCAGCATTTAACACTATAGTATCCTCCAAACTCGTCCTTAAGCTTGAGACCCTGGGTCTCGACCCCACTCTGTGCAACTGGGTCCTGGACTTTATGACGGGACGCCCCCAGGTGGTGAGGGTAGGAAACAACATCTCCACCCCGCTGATCCTCACCACTGGGGCCCCACAAGGGTGCGTTCTCAACCCTCTCCTGTACTCCCTCTCCACCCATGACTGCGTGGCCATGCACGCCTCCAACTCAATCATCAAGTTTGCAGACGATACTACAGTGGTAGGCTTGATTACCAACAACAACGAGACTGTCTACAGGGAGGAGGTGAGGGTCCTCGGAGTGTGGTGTCAGGAAAATAACCTCACACTCAATGTCAAAAAAGCAAAGGAGATGATCGTGGACTTCAGGAAACAGCAGAGGGAGCACCCCCCTATCCACATCGACGGGACAGTAGTGGAGAAGGTGGAAAGTTTTAAGTTCCTCGGCGTACACATCATGGACAAACTGAAATGTTCCACCCACACAGACAACGTGGTGAAGAAGGCGTAACAACACCACTTCAACCTCAGGAGGCTGAAACAATTTGGCATGTCACCAAAAACACTCAAACTTTTACAGATGCACAATCGAGAGCATCCTGGCGGGCTGTATCACCGCCTGGTACGGCAACTGCTCCGCCCTCAACCGTAAGGCTCTCCAGAGGGTAGTGAGGTCTGCACAACGCATCACCGGGGGCAAACTACCTGCCCTCCAGGACACCTACACCACCAGATGTCACAGGAAGGCCATAAAGATCATCAAAGACAACAACCACCCGAGCCACTGCCTGTTCACCTCGCCCATCATCCAGAAGGTGAGGTCAGTACAGGGGCATCAAAGCTGGGACAGACTGAAAAACAAATATCAGACTGTTAAAAAGCCATCACTAACATTGAGTGGCTGCTGCCAACACAGTGACTCAATCCTCTAGCCACTTTAATAATTAAAAATAGGATGTAATAAATGTATATCACTAGTCACTTTAAACAGTGCCACTTTAAATAATGTTTACATACCCTACACTGCTCATCTCATATGTATATACTGTACTCTATACCATCTACTGCATCTGGCCTATGCCGTTTGGCCATCGCTCATCCATATATTTATATCTACATATTCTTATGAATTCCTTTACACTTGTGTGTAAAAGGTAGTTGTTGTGAAATCGTTACATTACTCGTTAGATATTACTGCTTGGTCGGAACTAGAAGCACAAGCATTTCACTCCACTCGCATTAACATCTGCTAACCATGTGTGTGACCCTACGTTGGCAAAAAGAGCCTTCCCTTGGCCAACGCACTGAAGAGTTTTGTGAATGATAGTGTGCTATACTAAATAAATGTTCATTGGACCTGATGACTGATCATTGAACAACTTAAAAAGGATATTATCGATATTGCAAACTCAGTTGAAAATTCACAGCAAGCTCCTCGAGATGAGCTTAATGACCCTATTAAACTGGATGATCTCATTAAGAGTAACGCTGACCTTCAGACTAAGATTACAACTAAACTGAAGGAGGGGAAAATCAAGAAGTATAAAATGTGATTTGGAAGAAAAGAACAATGGACTAATATATCTCTGTAGAGATTCTAAGCACAAGAAACCAAAAAACAGGAAGAGACAAGCCGATGACAGACACCGAGTGCCTCTGTCAGACCGACTATACACAGACAGCGCTATCTGTGGCTCCTATACTACCTCTGAGCGTTTTTTCTACAACAGAGGGCGGGGACAACGTCGAGGCCAACACTCCCAGCACGTAAGAGGGTTCAACACATACGTCGGGGGAAGAAGAAATCCACTACCACCCCGCGACAACTATCAATTGAGACCCAGGACGGGCCCACAGTCCAACAGGAGCTAAATGTCTTCAACTTATCAAGTAAGACCCTGACATCCACTCACCTCAGTGTTCTCTATAAGGGGTTAACATTTGTACCCACTGTATACATGAATGACTTTGATGTCCAGATAGATCTAGTAAAGTTTTTCCGTAATCTGAGATTGTGTGAGCTCTTTGATAAGAGTGAAACTTACATGACTCCACTTGAAATGTCCTCCTCAGTGAAATGTAGACATAGGTCTACCACGCTAATCAATAGACTTACTAGTCCTACCGTGAGTCGAGGAGGAGATGGCGCCATTAAGTAAGTGACTTACTGAAAGACAGACAGAAACACAAATCCTATGATAACCTGAGTAAAGACGAGAGAATGGCTCTTAAGGACTTAAAGTCAGATCCTTCAATTATTAGGAAAAAAAGTGACAAAGGAGAATGAATTTGTATACAAAACAAATGTGACTATGTGAATGAATGTCGCCGACAACTATCTGAAGGTGTCTTCTATCGCAAACTGAATTGTGACCCTACCCTGGAATTCCAGCATAATATCTCATCCACAGTGGAAAGCTTTTTGTAATCAGGACAAATCACAAAAAAATAAGTTGAATGTGTGTGAAATTTCCCAAGATACCAACTTTCTATACAGTCGCTAAATTACACAAACAAGTGTCTCCTCCTCCAGGTAGACCCATTGTCTCCTCCAGGTAGACCCATTGTCTCCTCCTCCAGGTAGACCCAGTGTCTCCTCCTCCAGGTAGACCCATTGTCTCCTCCTCCAGGTAGACCCATTGTCTCCTCCTCCAGGTAGACCCATTGTCTCCTCCTCCAGGTAGACCCATTGTCTCCTCCTCCAGGTAGACTCATTGTCTCCTCCTCCAGGTAGACCCATTGTCTCCTCCTCCAGGTAGACCCATTGTCTCCTCCTCCAGGTAGACCCATTGTCTCCTCCTCCAGGTAGACCCATTGTCTCCTCCTCCAGGTAGACCCATTGTCTCCTCCTCCAGGTAGACCCATTGTCTCCTCCTCCAGGTAGACCCATTGTCTCCTCCTCCAGGTCGACCCATTGTCTCCTCCTCCAGGTCGACCCATTGTCTCCTCCTCCAGGTCGACCCATTGTCTCCTCCTCCAGGTAGACCCATTGTAGCAGCAATCGACTCCGTGACATCCAACATTTCCACATTTGTGGATTACCACATTAAACCGATGGTTGAGAATCTCAAATCTTATGTCAAAGACACTAGTAATATGATCTCATTGATAGAGTGCATAGGAAAGATATCAGAGGGCACCCTGATGGACACTTTTGATGTGGAGAGATGGTACACTAACATCCCACACACTGGAGGCTTGCAGGCACTACAACACTTACTTCAGCAGAGAGACTCTACCCTTGCTCCATCCAATGATTGCATTTTACAACATACTGAACTGCTATTATCCCATAACTACTTTGTCTTTGAGTCAGACTTTTTCCTTCAAATTTGGGGTGTACCCATGGGCTCCCCTTTTTCCCTCAACTATGCAAACCTGTATGTGGGACAATTTGAAGAAGCATTCCTTTTTAAAACAGAGACACACTCCTTACTTTCTAAAATACTTCTATGGAAGAGATACATAGACAATGTCTTCGTGCTCTGGGCAGGAAGTCAGCAGGAACTAAATGAATTCCAAACTCTACTAAACGAGAGCTCTGAATACATCAAATTCACCATGCAGACTGATGAGAGAAAAATAATCTACCTGGATTTATGGATTATCAAAGAGAATGATGATTTACACACAGACTTATACACAAAGCCCACATACCACAATATCCTGCTATGTGCGGATAGTATGCATCCCCTTCCCCTCAAGAAGGGTCTACCATATAGCCAGTTGTGCAGGGTTAAACTAATCTGTGGCCACCAGTCAGATTTTGACAGCAATGCAAAAGAATGACAGATAAATTCAAAATGAGAGGCTACAAGGACAAAACTCTTGATGCTGCAATGATGAAAATATCTCAAAAACCAAGAGCGGAATTACTAAAAACTCAACCAAAGAAGAAAAACAACGCAACCGTATTTTACACTAAGTACACCAAGGGTTCGGAGAAAATGAAAGCAATCCTGACAAAGCACTGGCATATTCTACAATCAGACAACAGCAAAAGATTGCACACCTCTTCAAGGAACCCCCACTGGTGGTCTAGAAGCATGGTCGCAATATTGGAGATAGTTTGGTGAGATCGGACATGCCCCCTGAGCCCACTCAGACACTCTTGACACCTATCCCAAATGGGAGCTATAAATGTGGCTCATGTGCATTGTGCAATAGCACCATAAAAATGTATTTCTTCAGACACCCACATACAGGTCGAACGATCCCTGTGAGGGGTATCATCTCATGCAAGACCAAGGGAGTAATCTATCTCATCACCTGCTCATGTGGAAAAGCCTATGTAGGACAAACGAAAAGACAATTAAAACAACGCTTATCTGAACACCGCAGCTCAATCAGGTGTAAGAACATTGACTATCCAGTAGCAGCTCACTTTGTTGAAGCTATCCATCCCATCTCCTCGCTCAAATACACAGGCATTGAGCATGTTGCTCTACCAAGAAGAGGAGGTAACATGGAGATCCTACTACTACAAAGAGAGGCTTACTGGATATCCTATCTAAAAACATTGACGCCAGTGGTCTGAATATTGACCTTGATCTCAGGCCCCTCTTATGAACACATTTTCCTTTATGAACAAGTCTTATGAATTGAAACCATTTTTACAGCTCATTAGCGTATACCCAATATGTTCCCCCTGTTGATGATGTTCGTTATATATTTAGGTTGAACCGATATTACAGTTAACAAAAATGAAATGCAAAATTATTATGTGAAATTGAATGAAACAATAATGTATACAATATTCCATTATGTTTCTATAAGATAACAATAGCATAATATATTTAATTTGCCATATACTATTTTTTAACAGTTTCACTAATTAATTTTTATTAACTTAATCATTATGACACACCCCTCAACACTGTCATTGGTTACACTAATTGCACTGTGTTCAAGTATTCATGACATTACCTTGAGGAAAGGAAGGCACAGTGATGCCGAAATGTTGGTAAATACCCATTAAATTGCTGGGAGATTATACATGGATTATACAACTTTCTTTATTTTGATAGTTTATAGTTTATTTGCCGTTAGTCAGCACCTCCACACAAACTTTTATTCTGGGTGTGCGCCAGCTAATTTTTTAAACTACAAGTCTGAACTACAAAATCTAATTGATCCCCTCAAAATTGGTAAATATCACATTTGGTTAAAACTGAAAAAAATTAATTGTACTGACAGAGAAATATGTGTTCCTTTGCGCAATATATATCCCCCCCACTCAGAATCCCCATATTACTCAGAGGAGACCTTCCCCCCCTTGAGGAAGAGACGTGCCATTTCCAGGCCCAGGGAAATGTGCTCATCTTTGGGTACACAAATGCACGCACAGGAACACTACCTGATCTAACAACCACAAAGGGGATAGCTTTATTACAGGCCATACTGTTTCTAACTGTCTTCATCTCCCCATAGAAACAACAGTGACAGCGCCGTCAACAACAACGGAAGGGATCTGTTGCAGCTCTGTAGAAGCCTGGGTCTGTACATTGTCAATGGTAGGTTATGGGGGGACTCTTTGGGGAGATTCACCTACTGCTCACCTCTTTGCCACAGTACAGTAGACTATATGATTACAGACATTGACACTTTCTCTCTCAGCTCATTCACTGTCTAGCCACTAACACCTCTGTCTGATCACAGCCAAATTACGTTGTTCCTCAAAAGAACAGACATGGAAACAACCACATATTCACAGCCCAGTAAGCTGTACAACATCAGAAATTCATACAGATGGGCACAAAACAGCACAGAAGAATACCAGAAAACAACCTGTAACCAAAATATCCAAACAATCTTAGATAACTTTCTGGATACCACATTCACTCACAGCAGTAAAAAACATAAACTATATATTCATGCAAACGGCAAAAGAAGCACAATTGAAATTGATAAAAAAATGTAAAAAACACAGATGGTTTGATGCAGATTGTAAATTTATTAGGAAAAATCTTAGAACACTATCCAACCAAGAGCACAGAGACCCAAATAATGGTGAATTACGTTTTCATTACTGTGAGACTTTAAAACTCTATAAACATACACTCAGAACCCCAAAAAACACAGTACAACAGCAAGCAGCTGACACTAATTGTCACACTACTGTCCAAGATGGCGTAGCAGTCAGACATATTGTCATGTCGTGTCCCTTGTATATAGCGTTTTTTTTAAACATATTTTTCTTCGCATATCTTTTAAAACATTTTGCTAAACCTCAACATCTAAATACTCTCCTGCAACTCGCCTCACCCAATGTAGCGTGGATCTGATTTTTTTTCTTAAGTATTTATATTCACTTCGGATCCGGAACCCCTCAACTGAAGCTAGCCAGCTAACTACCAGCTATGAGTCAGCAAACCATTGCTAGCGGTCATCAGCTAACCTTTAGCTCGGAAAGCTCTCGCCAGTTCGAACAACGCGACTCTAACCAGAGCATAACGGACCTATTATTTTTATCCCCGGATTCCCACCGCAAACGGAACATTTTCATCTGGATTTTCACAACTAGCTAACTAGCTAACCGCAACCCCGGATGACTACTCCTGGCTAGCGTTTCCATCCACTTAGCTTGAAGCTAGCCCGGCCAGAGCTCCTGTGCTACCACCGAAGCATACTCCTGGGCTACAATATCCGGACCCACGACTGGCCTATCAATGTCACCGCATGAAGAGGCATAAACAGACTTAACCCCATCGCGACGTCCCCCAAAGGCTAACTTTCTAGCACTTGCTATCTGCTTACTTGCTAATTCTGCCTGCTAACTGCTAGCCTGTTTAGCCCCGGTCTGCTAACTGCTAGCTTGTTTAGCCCTGGCCTACTAACTGTTAGCTTGTTAGCACAGGCCTGCTAACTGTCTGAATCGCCACGTCCCCAGCCAGCCCAACCACTCACTGGACCCATATTTACTTTCAATCTCTTTTCAATTTTTAATTCGATTATAATTTCCGGTAACCTGCCTCACCCAATGTGATACAGAATCGCTATTCTTTTTAGAACACATTCAAGAACCTCCAGAAGCTAACCAGCTAACTAGCTACAAGCTATTTAGTCATTGTTAGCCACTGCTAGCGGCTTTGACCTTCTGTACAGCCAGCCAGTTTTTTTTTTTGCCCGGATAATACTCGCCAGTCTAGCTTCCCTGTCCCATCCACCGCTGCCCCCTGGACACTGATCACTTGGCTACATAGCTGATGCCTGCTGGACTGTCCATTAATAGACTGTCCGCTCTCTCCACTGGCTTCCAGTTGAAGTTGAAGCTCGCATCCGCTACAAGACCATGGTGCTTGCCTACGGAGCTGTGAGGGGAACGGCACCTCAGTACCTCCAGGCTCTGATCAGGCCCTACACCCAAACAAGGGCACTGCGTTCATCCACCTCTGGCCTGCTCGCCTCCCTACCACTGAGGAAGTACAGTTCCCGCTCAGACCAGTCAAAACTGTTCGCTGCTCTGGCTCCCCAATGGTGGAACAAACTCCCTCACGACGCCAGGACAGCAGAGTCAATCACCACCTTCCGGAGACACCTGAAACCCTACCTCTTTAAGGAATACCTAGGATAGGATAAAGTAATCCTTCTCACCCCCCTTAAAAGATTTAGATGCACTATTGTAAAGTGGCTGTTCCACTGGATGTCATAAGGTGAATGCACCAATTTGTAAGTCGCTCTGGATAAGAGCGTCTGCTAAATGACTTAAATGTAATGTAAATGTAATCACGGTACTCCATTCTGTTTGTTTATGTTTTATCTGTCAGGCGCACTCAGGCTCTGTGTGTAGTTAATCCAACCCTCTCTGCCTAGTCAACGCAATTGTACCTGCTGTTGTTGTGCTAGCTGATTAGCTGTTGTTGTCTCACCTACTGCTTTAGCTAGCTCTCCCATTCAACACCTGTGATTACTGTATGCCTCGCTGTATGTCTCTCTCAAATGTCAATATGCCTTGTATACTGTTGTTCAGGTTAGTTATCATTGTTTTAGTTTACAATGGAGCCCCTAGTTCCACTCTTCATACCCCTGATACCTCCTTTGTCCCACCTCCCATACATGCGGTGACCTCACCCATTACAACCATCATGTCCAGAGATGCAACCTCTCTTATCATCACACAGTGCCTGGGCTTACCTCCGCTGTCCCCGCGCCCCACCATACCCCTGTCTGCGCATTATGCCCTGAATATATTCTACCATGCCCAGAAATCTGCTCCTTTTATTCCTTGTCCCCAACGCTCTAGGCGACCAGTTTTGATAGCCTTTAGCCGCACCTTCATACTACTCCTCCTCTGTTCCGTGGGTGATGGAGGTAAACCCAGGCCCTGCATGTCCCCAGGCACCATCATTTGTTGACTTCTGTGATCAAAAAAGCCTCGGTTTCATGCATGTCAACATCAGAAGCCTCCTGCCTAAGTTTGTTTTACTCACTGCTTTAGCACACTCTGCTAACCCTGATGTCCTTGCCATGGTTGAATCCTGGCTCAGGAAGGCCACCAAAAATTCTGAGATTTCCATACCCAACTATAACATTTTTCGTCAAGATAGAACTGCCAAAGGGGGAGGAGTTGCAGTCTACTGCAGAGATAGCCTGCAAAGTAATGTCATACTTTCCAGGTCCATACCCACCCAGTTCGAACGACTAATTTTAGAAATTACTCTCTCCAGAAATAAGTCTCTCACTGTTGCCGCCTGCTACCGACCCCCCTCAGCTCCCAGCTGTGCCCTGGACACCATTTGTGAATTGATCGCCCCCCCATCTAGCTTCAGAGTTTGTTCTGTTAGGTGACCTAAACTGGGATATGCTTAACACCCCGGCAGTCCTACAATCTAAGCTAGATGCCCTCAATCTCACACAAATCACCAAGGAACCCACCAGGTACAACCCTAAATCTGTAAACAAGAGCACCCTCATAGACGTCATCCTGACCAACTGGCCCTCCAAATACACCTCCGCTGTCTTCAACCAGGATCTCAGCGATCACTGCCTCATTGCCTGTATCCGCTACGGATCCGCAGTCAAACGCTCCCTAAAACACTTCTGTGAGCAGGCCTTTCTAATCGACCTGGCCCGGGTATCCTGGAAGGATATTGACCTCATCCCGTCAGTTGAGGATGCCTAGTCATTCTTTAAAAGTAACTTCCTCACCATTTTAGATAAGCATGCTCCGTTCAAAAAATACAGAACAAAGAACAGATATAGCCCTTGGTTCACTCCAGACCTGACTGCCCTCGACCAGCACAAAAACATCCTGTGGCGGACTGCAATAGCATCGAATAGTCCCCGCGATATGCAACTGTTCAGGGAAGTCAGGAACCAGTACACGCAGTCAGTCAGGAAAGCAAAGGTCAGCTTCTTCAGGCAGAAATTTGCATCCTGTAGCTCTAACTCCAAAAAGTTCTGGGACACTGAAGTCCATGGAGAACAAGAGCACCTCCTCCCAGCTGCCCACTGCACTGAGGCTAGGTAACACGGTCACCACCGATAAATCCATGATTATCGAAAAATTCGACAAGCATTTCTCAACGGCTGGCCATGCCTTCCTCCTGGCTACTCCAACCTCGGTCAACAGCTCCACCCCCCCCCCCGCAGCTACTCGCCCAAGCCTCTCCAGGTTCTCCTTTACCCAAATCCAGATATCAGATGTTCTGAAAGAGCTGCAAAACCTGGACCCGTACAAATCAGCTGGGCTTGACAATCTGGACCCTCTATTTCTGAAACTATCCGCCGCCATTGTTGCAACCCCTATTACCAGCCTGTTCAACCTCTCTTTCATATCATCTGAGATCCCCAAGGATTGGAAAGCTGCCGCAGGTATCACCCTCTTCAAAGGGGGAGACACCCTGGACCCAAACTGTTACAGACCTATATTCATCCTGCCCTGCCTATCTAAGGTCTTCGAAAGCCAAGTCAACAAACAGGTCACTGACCTTCTCGAATCCCACCGTACATTCTCCGCTATGCAATCTGGTTTCCGAGCCGGTCACGGGTGCACCTCAGCCACGCTCAAGGTACTAAACGATATCATATTATAACCGCCATCGATAAAAGACAGTACTGTGCAGCCGTCTTCATCGACCTTGCCAAGGCTTTCGACTCTGTCAATCAGCATATTCTTATCAGCAGACTCAGTAGCCTCGGTTTTTCTGATGACTGCCTTGCCTGGTTCACCAACTACTTTGCAGACAGAGTTCAGTCTGTCAAAAGGGGGGCATGCTGTCCGGTCCTCTGGCAGTCTCTATGGGGGTGCCACAGGGTTCAATTCTTGGGCCGACTCTTTTCTCTGTATATATCAATGATGTTGCTCTTGCTGAAGGGGTGATTCCCTGATCCACCTCTACGCAGACGACACCATCATCAGACGACACCCGTCCTTGGACACTGTGCTATCTAACCTCCAAACGAGCTTCAATGCCATACAACACTCCTTCCGTGGCCTCCAACTGCTCATAAACACTAGTAAAACCAAATGCATGCTTTTCAACCGTTCGCTGCCTGCACCCGCACGCCCAACTAGCATCACCACCCTGGATGGTTCCGACGTAGAATATGTGGACATCTATAAGTACTAGACCTAGGTGTCTGCCTAGACTGTAAACTCTCCTTCCAGACTCATATCAAACATCTCCAATCTAAAATCAAATCTGGAATCGGCTTTCTATTCCGCAACAAAGCCTCCTTCACTCACGCCGGCAAACTTACCCTAGTAAAACTGACTATCCTACCGATCCTCGACTTCGGCGACGTCATCTACAAAATTGCTTCCAATACACTACTCAGCAAACTGGATGCAGTTTATCACAGTGCCATCCGTTTTGTTACTAAAGCACCTTATACCACCCACCACTGCGACCTGTATGCTCTAGCCGGCTGGCCCTCGCTACATATTTGTCGCCAGACCCACTGGCTCCAGGTCATCTACAAGTCCATGCTAGGTAAAGCTCCGCCTTATCTCAGTTCACTGGTCACGATAGCAACACCCACCCGTAGCACGCGCTCCAGCAGGTGTATCTCACTGATCATCCCTAAAGCCAACACCTCATTTGGCCGCCTTTCGTTCCAGTTCTCTGCTGCAAGTGACTGGAACGAATTGCAAAAATCGCTGAAGTTGGAGACTTTTATCTCCCTCACCAACTTCAAACATCTGCTATCTGAGCAGCTAACCGATCGCTGCAGCTGTACATAGTCTATCGGTAAATAGCCCACCCAATTTTACCTACCTCATCCCCGCTGTTTTTATTTATTTACTTTTCTGCTCTTTTCCACACCAATATCTCTACCTGTACATGACTTTCTGATCATTTATCACTCCAGTGTTAATCTGCAAAATTGTAATTATTCGCCTACCTCCTCATGCCTTTTGCACACATTGTATATAGACTCCCCTTTTTTTCTACTGTGTTATTGACTTGTTAATTGTTTACTCCATGTGTAACTCTGTGTTGTCTGTTCACACTGCTATGCTTTATCTTGGCCAGGTCGCAGTTGCAAATGAGAACTTGTTCTCAACTAGCCTACTTGGTTGAATAAAGGTGAAATAAAAAAATAAAAAAATAAAAAATTGAGAAGTCCATAAACACAAAAAAATCGAAACAAGAGTTAGCGATACAAAATGGTTGCATATGGACAAACCATTTTAAACACTCTACAACACCGTTAAAATTGACACAAACGCAGAATAACGCTAAATTCATGAGAAGTTGAATGGATTAGAAAATGCTATAAAGGACAATCCTTTGGTCTCCCCAATTACTGACCAGGAGCTCTATAAGAAACTTCAGGCCCTCCAATTTAAAAAAGCATGCGTACCTGATGGCATCCTAAATGAGATGTTCAAACTCATTAGTGCAACATTTAAATTGGCTATATTAAAACTGTTTAATTTGATCCTGAGTGTAGGTTATTACCCTGATATCTGGAATCAAGGACTCATAACCCCAATATTTAAGAACAGAGACAAATTTGACCCTAACAATTACAGAGGCATTTGTGTGAACAGTAACCTGGGGAAGGTTTTCTGTACTATTATAAATGTAAGAGTTCTAAAGAGTTCTACTTCCTTAAAACCTCTTAGAACCACCCATCCCGGTCCGGTATATTTGTCATCAGCAACGCTGAATCGCATAGCGCAACAGTCAAATAATATTACTAGAAAATATTCATATTCATGAAATCACAAGTGCACTATAGCGAAACAAAGCCTTATGTTAAAACCTGTTATGGCTGCGATCCCCGTACAGCGACCAACATCAGGGGAAATTTCAGCGTGACAACTAAAAATATAATTTCTTAACATTAAACATTCTTGAAAATGCAAGTGTCTTACGCCCTTCAAAAGATTTGAATCTTGGTAATCAAACTACGTTTTCCAGTTTAAAATAGCTATTACAGAGAACAAATCCCATGCTTTTGTTTGAGAAGAGCAATCAAGAACAGAGACATTTTCCGCCATGACAGTTTTTACACATTCACACCTGAAGGCAAAATTATGACTTACATTCTGATATCTGATATCCAGTGATTTTGCATAGCCACATCATTCAACAGAAATACTCATCATAAATGTAGATGATAATAAGTTATACACTTGGAATTATAGATATACCTCTCCTTAATGCAACCGCTGTGTCCGATTATTTTTTTTTAACATTATGGAATCAACCAGCCATGCAATAATCTGAGACGGTGCTCAGAAAAATTTGTCACAATTAGCCGCCATGTGACGTAAACATAAACAAGAAATTACATGAAAAATATACCCTACCTTTGATGATCTACATCAGAAATCCCAGGTCCACAATAATTGTTTGTTTTGTTCGATAATGTCAGTTTTTATGTCCAAATACCTTCTTGTGTTAGCACGTTTGGTATACATATCCAAACGCTCATTCTGGTCATATTTACATCCGACAAAAACTTTTAAAAATGATATTACAGGTCGAAGAAAAATTTCAAACTAAGTACAGAATCAATCATTAGGATATTTTTAACATGTAGCTTCAATAAAGTTCCAACCGGAGTATTCCTTCTTGTCTTCATGAGCAATGGAACGCAAGTGGGTACCATGAGAAATAAGCGTATCCAGAAAATGGCTGACTGCCAGACACCTGAAAGATTCTGCTATCATTCACTCTCACAACACCATAGAAGTCTCATTAAAATGTATATTGATGGTTGACATCTAGTGGAACTCCTAGGCAGTGCAACATCATTAATATCTCAAGGGGATTTCATTGGGGACTCTGGTGAATACATACAAAGCTCAGATTTATCACTACCTGTTTTGATTTCTCCTCAGGATTTTGCTTGCCATATGAGTTCTGTTATACTCACAGACATCATTCAAACAGTTTTAGAAACTTTAGAGTGTTTTCTATCCAATACTAATAATAATATGCATATGTTAGCAACTGAGACTGAGGAGCAGGCTGTTTACTTTGGACAACTTATTCATCCAAGCTACTCAATTACTGCCCCCCAGCCAAAATAAGTTAATGGCATTAACCTGGTGCACACAGAAAACACATGAATCACAGTCTTTCATTACACAGAAAGGACACCCCTGCCCGATTCCTGGTTCAACCCATGCCAACCAGCTGTTAGTGGCCAGGGCTCCAAGAAGAACCCTTAACTAGAGGTCCCCTGACCTCTTTGGTACTGGGGGTTTGTTGAGCCCCCTCCATCTGAAAACCCACCATACTCTCCACCCCACATACCCCATGCCACTGATGTGCCTTCACTCCTGTTAGGCTCCTAATGTTCCTTAACGCAGAGGTTGTAGAGGGCTTTACCTCCCACCCCTTCAAACTCCCCCAGGATCGGAGTATTAAAATCTAACAAGTCCTCCAGACCCCCTTGCCAGTCTCCAGTCTCTGCCGTCACCTGTAGTGGTGGAACATTGGTGGCCCCTCCCCCTTTGTCCACTCAAACACCCCCCCTTACCGGCTCAGACAGTGCCTCCTGGACCTCCTCCAGGAATCTCTCCAGCAGCCTAAGAGACGTTATTACTGTTTGTTGTGCCAAGACTTCCAGGGTTTTCCACCCCTCCTCTCCCAGCAGTCTCAGCTCACCCAGCCTTTGTAAAACAGCCGCCATCAGTTGCCTCTGCAGGGTGGCCGACTGAACCGATCTCAAAGGGATGGCTGGGTTGTTGAAGATAGGCTCCTCCCACACCCATACCCACAGCCCACACCACACCCCCTTCTCGTGTGAGCCTTAGCAGCTGCCAGGCCCTCAGCACTGCAGAGTAAAAATCTGATAGACCTGCTGTACTCAGCTTCTCCAGCTTCATGAGGAACAGCTGCCGGTCCAACCCTAATCCGCCAGCTCTCCTCAGCAGCACACATGCTGGTTCCCTCCAGCCAACATCAGTATGGTACAGATGTCTCTGCATCACCTTTACCTGGAAAGCAGCCATCCTGCTCTCCAGTTCCACCAGGCCCTGCCCTCCTTCGTGGATGGGCATGTACAACATTGCCGCCCTCAGCCAGTGATGGCCCGACCAGAAAAAATCTACCAGCTTGTGTCTGCTAGCTGACCGGTGGGTGGGTAGAGGACAGCCAGTTTATGCCACAGGGAAGATGCCACCAGGTTGTTGTTTATCAGCACCCTCCCTCTATATGACACTTTCGACAGTAGCCACTTCCACCTGGCCAGTCTTGACACCACTGCCTGTGACAGCCCATCCCAGTTCTTCCTGACCCACTTCTTCGAGCCCAGGTACACCCTCAACACTTTAAGCTCTTCACAGCCCCACTGCAAACCCCCTGGAAGCAGAGGACGGGCCCTATCCCCCCATGCCCCACATAAGAGTTCTGCTCTTGCCCAGTTCACCATAGCTGAAGAAGCTCCCTCGTACACCTTCAGACTAGTCTCTAGTGCCTGCATATCCTGACCATCACAGAAACATCATCTGCATATGCTGACACTGCTATACCTGTCACCACATCCATGCCTGTCCAGCACACTCCCTGCAGTCTCCTGCGTAGCAGTCCCAAAAAAGGTTCAATGGCTAGTGTGTATAACTGCCCAGATAGAGGGCATCCTTGTCTAATGCCCCGTCTCACCCAGACTGGCCTACTGAGCCCCCCTCCCACCTTTACCATACATGACGCCCCAGCATACAACAACTTCACACAGGTCAAAAACCTCTTCCCAAACCTAAACATCGCATTAAACAGATTCTCATTAAACAGATGGTTAAAAGCCTTCTCTTGATCTGAAGAGACCAGTCCAAAGTTCACATTAGAACCTCTCGACAAGTCCAACATGCCTCTGATTAAGAACAAGTTGTCCATGATTGAGCGTCCCGGTACACAATATGTTTGGTCCTTATATACTATCGAGTCCAAATGAGACTTCCGTCTGTTAGAGAGGACCTTGAAAAATATATTGTAGTCCGCACAGAGTAATGCCACAGGCCTCCAGTTCTTAAGTTCACACAAGTCCCCTTTTTTGGGCATGAGAGTCAGAGCCGCCAATCGGCAGCTCATCGGCAACTCTCTTACCCC
Source organism: Oncorhynchus keta (assembly GCF_023373465.1). Classification (NCBI taxonomy): domain Eukaryota; kingdom Metazoa; phylum Chordata; class Actinopteri; order Salmoniformes; family Salmonidae; genus Oncorhynchus; species Oncorhynchus keta. The sequence continues at coordinate 33,948,153 of NC_068437.1, forward strand.
GATGCATTCACACAACACGCAAAATAAATCCTGTCCAATTATTCCCCAGAATTTTTAAAAATAAAACACAATTGGGAGTCCATCGACCCCCGATGCACGACTGGGGGACATCTGGGTTACGGCACCTGCCGGTTCATGGTACAACAGAGGAATGTCAATTTCGCCCATTAGACAACCGCAGACAATGCGTACTCTTGGCTTCGCCGATCTGTCTTTCCGAACCAAAGAAGAAGGAGCTAGGAGCATCCATCTCCTTGAGCATGGAGAATCTAGCTCTTACAAGTACTCCCTTTGCTTTAACCTGGAAAAAACTACCCAGGTCCCTACGTACAGTAATTCAGCTAAATTACCCTGAAGGCCTACATTGCCTTGCCCCACCTTCTCTATCTCCATCTCACTAATACCACACTCTAGTTCCCCCAATACTCTCCTAGCCTCTGAGGTTGAAAGAGCTGTGTACTGTTGACAGAAAAGCAGAATTTGGACTTTCCCCACATCCCACCATTGACTCAGAGTCATACTCCTCTCTTCGCTGCCCCCACCTTTCCGAAATCTGAGCAAAAAGTGGCATCTTGTAAGAGCTTTACATTGAAATTCCAATAGGATGCTTGCCGGGGTCCTGGTGAAATAGACAGCCGAGCCATAGTTATGTGGTGATCCGAAAACCCCACCGGGAGAATGGTAGCGCCTAACAGCCTATTGTTCCGATTCCGAGACATGTAAAACCAATCAAGTCGGGATGCACTCCCCCTAGCCCCAAAAACCTTTACCCATGTATACTGTCTTGTGTTGGGATGTTTATTTCTCCAAACATCCACTAAGTCGAACTGATTAATTATGTCCCTTAACACTGCCACTGAATGAGGCTCATCCCCATTTCTGTCTTTTGTAAAAATCCATTGTACAGTTCCACTCCCCTCCGACCACCAGCGTCTCCTCAGGCGTTACCTGTGAGATTTCCTGTCTAAGACTCCCAAATAAATAAAAAACTCTCTCTCCCTGTATTAGGCGCATACACATTTATAAATGTTGCTCTACAACATCCGCAGAGTACGATCCTGCCTCACACAGGAAGCGGCGCAGGTCCTAATCCAGGCACTTGTCATCTCCCGTCTGGATTACTGCAACTCGCTGTTGGCTGGGCTCCCTGCCTGTGCCATTAAACCCCTACAACTCATCCAGAACGCCGCAGCCCGTCTGGTGTTCAACCTTCCCAAGTTCTCTCACGTCACCCCGCTCCTCCACTCTCTCCACTGGCTTCCAGTTGAAGCTCGCATCCGCTACAAGACCATGGTGCTTGCCTACGGAGCTGTGAGGGGAACGGCACCTCAGTACCTCCAGGCTCTGATCAGGCCCTACACCCAAACAAGGGCACTGCGTTCATCCACCTCTGGCCTGCTCGCCTCCCTACCACTGAGGAAGTACAGTTCCCGCTCAGCCCAGTCAAAACTGTTCGCTGCTCTGGCTCCCCAATGGTGGAACAAACTCCCTCACGACGCCAGGACAGCGGAGTCAATCACCACCTTCCGGAGACACCTGAAACCCCACCTCTTTAAGGAATACCTAGGATAGGATAAAGTAATCCTTCTCACGCCCCCCCCCCCCTTAAAAGATTTAGATGCACTATTGTAAAGTGGCTGTTCCACTGGATGTCATAAGGTGAATGCACCAATTTGTAAGTCGCTCTGGATAAGAGCGTCTGCTAAATGACTTAAATGTAATGTAAATGTAAATAAAGACAAAACCGATGTAGTTCATTTCTGCTTTTACAACAAGCAGCCTACGCTTACACACCTCCTTTGAGGAGTAAATTGTTACAGACAGACCTGGTGCAAAAAGGACTGCCACCCCTGCACTAAAATGTGTCCCATGGCTTAACACACTTGCCCCTTTCCACCAGAGCCCCCAATCAACTTTATTCAACACATCATCACTATGCAGAAACACCTGAACTTTTTTTGTTTTCATATTAACCCAACACACTCCTCGTTACCTCTTCTCTGGCACCATTTGTATTGAGCGAGCCTACCCGACGAGTCTCCATAAGAAGTGGGAGAAAAGCCAGCAAAGAAACAGACCAATAGCAAATCTCAAAAAGCCCCAGTGTCAGAAAGAAAATACATCTAAACAGTGTCTGAAGGTAAACCTTTACGCACTGTTGAGACCTACTTCCTCAATTTAAACCGTTTCCTGAGAGGACACCATGCCCCCCACTAGCCACTTTAAACAATGCTACCTTATATAATGTTACTTACCCTACATTATTCATCTCATATGCATACGTATATACTGTACTCTACATCATCGACTGCATCCTTATGTAATACATGTCTCACTAGCCACTTTAACTATGCCACTTTGTTTACTTTGTCTACATACTCATCTCATATGTATATACTGTACTCTATATCATCTACTGCATCCTTATGTAATACATGTATCACTAGCCACTTTAACTATGCCACTTTGTTTACTTTGTCTACATACTCATCTCATATGTATATACTGTACTCGATACCATCTACTGTATGCTGCTCTGTACCATCACTCATTCATATATCCTTATGTACATATTCCTTATCCCCTTACAGTAGTTTTGGAATTGTTAGTTAGATTACTTGTTGGTTATCACTGCATTGTCGGAACTAGAAGCACAAGCATTTCGCTACACTCGCATTAACATCTGCTAACCATGTGTATGTGACAAATAAAATTGGATTTGATTTGATTTGATTTGATTTTGTCATGTTGTACTGATCTTACAAACTTTCTCGGATCAGAAAAAAAAGCCTCAAGATTAACTTTTTTCCCTTGGTCTCATTCAGGAACCTTGTCAGTTCTCTCAACCGGTACTTTGACCCCTCTGCTTGACTGGCTGTCAGCTCCGGGCCCATTGAAGAGGAGTTTGAAAACAATAACTCCTCATCCTCATCCTCTTCCTCACACTCACTTTCCTCCTCATCTCTATCTCCCATCCTGACCACCTGCCCTTCCTCTCTGGTCAGGGCATCCCCCACAGCAACAGGCAAAGTTTCCATGGTGCCTTTGACCACACCCTTTTTCCTTTTCCGCTTGACACCCTCCTCCTACCCCCCTAGTCTCTAACACTTCCCCACTATACTCTCCTCATCCACTAGCATAACCTGACTAGACCCAGCCTCATCTACACCACGCTCCATAGCATGACTAGGCACAGCATCATCTATACCACCATCCATAGCATAACTTGGCCCAGCCTCAGCTACCCCACCATCTCTAGCCTGACTAGACCCAGCCCCTGCTACACCACCATCCATAGCCTGACTAGACCTAGCCTCATCTACCCCACCATTCATAGCATGACTAGACCCAGCCTCAGCTACCCCACCATCTCTAGCCCGACTAGGCCCACCACCGTCTCTTGCATGACTAGGCCCAGCCTCATCTACACCACCATCCCTGGCATGACTAGGCCCAGCCTCATCTACACCACCATCCCTGGCATGACTAGGCCCAGCTTCTGCTGTCTGCATTTCATTACCCTCTGCACGTTGACCTTGATTTCCCCCACTGGCGCTTGTACCCTCACCTTGTCTACGGCCTTTATGTGGGCACGCGAAGCTCAAATCCCCACACTCAAAACACTGTAGACTATTTGTGCTGACAAACCCTGCATAGAGCCCCTCCCCATGCCTCACTTAAAAATGCACATTTAGCTGTTGCTCATTGTTATTCAGAAACATAAACACTTGCCTCCGGAACGAAACAACGCGCTTAACGGCATCTGCCTGAAAACCTGCCGACAGTACACGAAAACTGCTAGCAAACTTACCAAAACAACTCAGCTCCTTCCTGATTTGATCATCCGTAATAAATGGAGGCAAATTTGCAACTACCACTCTTGTCGAAGGGGTAGAGAGAGGTGAAATTGGCACCAACACACCCCTTACAAATGTTCCACTAGCAATTAGCCTATAGCTTTGTTCATTCTAGAATCTGTGGAAAAAGTTTAGATGGTACAATGTAATATTATAAATCCACAATGAATGTTCTTAACCTTTAGATGCACAACATGGGCCTGGGAGGCTCACAGGGATATTGGTATCCACAGTATCACAGTTCCCCCAAAATGTTGTTTTGAACATAAATACACTGTCATTTAAGCTTTAAAACTGCAAATGGTATACTCTGCCCCATGGCAAAATGTGTAGAATTGTCGGAAACATGCTTTAAAACTGCAACATTGTCTCTCTGATGCCAAGAGGAGGGCATTTAAAGTGTTATTTCCCAGTGCCTGAGACTTGATTAGTCCATCTGTGCAATGCAGAAGTCATAGTAATACTGCTTGTATGCTTTTTGTATCGCACTCCATGGGCTCTATTCAATCCGCATTGAGATAGTTCAGCCTTACAGCGTGATTGAAATTTAAAGGTAACATTCCCTATTTAGAAGAGGCTGCATTCACGGTAAAAGCTGCATATGTCGGCTCAATAGGAAATGTCTTTTATATTTCTATCATGAAATCTGTAACGCTTAAATTTTACAAATTTTTAGTGATGAATTTGTTACCACAAAAGGGGTCCCAAAATTTGCTTAGCAGCTCAGATAAATTGCATGGACTCACTCTGTGTGTTGTAATGGTGTTTAACTACTTGGTGACTGGGGGGCAGTATTGAGTAGCTTGGATGAATAAGGTGTCCAGAGTAAACTGCCTGCTACTCAGCCATAAAAGCTATAATATGCATATAATTAGTATATTTGGATAGAAAACACTCTGGAGTTTCTAAAACTGTTTGAATGATGTCTGTGAGTATAACAGAAGGCGAAAACCTGAGAAAAACGGCAGGCGAAAACCTGAGAAAAATCCAACCAGGAAGTGGGAAATCTGAGGTTTGTAGGTTTTCAACTAATAGCCTATCGAAGATACAGTGGGATATTGGTCATGTTGCACTTCCTAAGGCTTCCAGGAGACGTCAACAGTCTTTTGAACCTTGTTTGATACTTCTACTGTGAAGTGGGGCCGAATGAGATGGGATTGAGCCACGTGTCTGGCAGATTACCACGAGCTCGTGACGCGCGGTCATGTGAAAGTTAGCTTGCATTCCATTGCTTTTTTACAGAAAAAGGAATTCTCTGGTTGGAACATTATTGAAGATTTATGATAAAAACATCCTAAAGATTGTTTCTATACTTCGTTTGACATGTTTCTACGACCTATAATATAACTTTTTCGACTTTTCGTCCGACCTTTCGGGCTGGATTTGCACGCGCGTTTGGATTTATTTACCAAACGCCCTAACAAAAGGAGCTATTATGAACTTTATCGAACAAATCAAACATTTATTGTGGAACTGGGATTCCTGGGAGTGCATTCTGAGGAAGATCATCAAAGGTAAGTGAATATTTATAATGTTATTTCTGACTTCTGTTGACAATATGGCGGATATCTTTTTGGCTTGTTTGGTCTCTGGGCGCCGTACAATGCATTTTCCGTAAAGTTTTTTTAAATCTGACACAGCGGTTGCATTAAGGAGAAGTTTATCTAAAGTTCTATGTACAATAGTTGTATCTTTTATCAATGTTTATTATGAGTATTTCTGTAAATTGATGTGGCTCTCTACAAAATCACCGCATGTTTTGGAACTACTGACCATAACACGCCAATGTAAAATTAGATTTTTGGATATAAATATGCACTTTATTGAACAAAACATACATGTATTGTGTAACATAAAGTCCTATGAGTGTCATAGGATGAAAGGTCAGTGATTCATTTTATCTATATTTCTGCTTTTTGTGACTCCTCTCTTTTGCTGGAAAAATGGCTGTGTTTTTCTGTGACTTGGTGGTGACCTAACATAATCGTTTGTGGTGCTTTCGCAGTAAAGCCTTTATGAAATCAGACACTGTGGCTGGATTAACGAGAATTTTATCTTTAAAATGGTGTAAAAATACTTGTATGCTTGAGGAATTTTAATTTAGATTTTTGTTGTTTTGAATCTGGCGCCCTGCACTTTCACTGGCTGTTGTCTGGTTGGGATGCTACCGTCCCGAATATCCCAGAGAGGTTAATATTTTTTTTTGATGACTACCCCATCTCTGTACACCACATACACAATTATCTGTAAGGTCCTTCAGTCGAGTAGTAACTTTCAAGCACAGAGTCAATGACAAAGTCCAGGGAGGTTTTACAATGCCTCGCAAAGAAGGGCGAGGTATTGTAAAACTGCAAAAGCATTAAAGTAAAACTGAAATGTACTTTTTGTCCTGAATATAAATCATTATGTTTGTGGCAAATTTAACATAGCACATCACTTAGTTCCATTCTGTGTATTTTCAAGCATGGTGGTGGCTGCATAATGTTATGCGTATGCTTGTCACCGACAAGGACTAGGGAGTTCAGTGTCCCGAAATCGGGACAGTTGCTGCTCAATATGCTGTGGCAAAGAAGGGGGTCGAGTGATAAGTGGCAGATATGTGAGAGCAGAGCTAATAAACGGGCTCTGCCCGATCACTAAAATGGCCACCCCTGTCAGAACTACAGATCACAAAATGGCCGACCGCCAAAACTACAAGTCCCAGAAGCAAGGGGAACCCTCAGAAGGTGGAGCCGACTCACAGATAAAGGGTCAAGAAAAACCAGGAAGAGGAAGAGAGAGTGGTGGAAGGAGCTATGAACAATAGAGAAAGATACTATAGAGATTGGCTGGATTTACCGTGTATGAGCTGGATTGTTTGGACTTACCTGTTGGCGTTTGGACCTGGACCTACCGAGAACCCGATTCGTGTACCGAACCCTGCTATCCTTGACCTCGCCTACGGCCTGGGTGGACCAGGACGGAGAAACAAACACACAGGTACTGTCCTGTTCGAAAGAACTCTCATTCTTGGGTGATTTGATGACAGTTTACCACTTAGTTTGTGACAAACGCTCCTAACCTTGAAGAGGTTTGCCACACGTGGTGGAGGATGCGGGCATGGACTAACATACCACTGGTTAGGTAGAAGGAAAAATTAAATAAATGTTCAGTTAGCACTCCAAAGGGGAGTCAGGTTTTTTTTTGTTTAGGTAGGACAGTTTTTTTAGGAAAATGAGTATGGAGGGAGCCATACAGGCCCTGTTACAAGCGGCGGCCGCCCAACAAGAGGCAACTAGAGCTCAACAAATAGTTCATCAGGATGCAATGCGAATGTATCAGGACACGTTACAGATCAAGCACCGCACCAACCAGCTGCTCAGAGAAGAGCAAGAGAGAAACACCCGGGAGTTAAGAGAAGGCCTAAAGGGGCTAGCGGACCAAATTGGGGTTCAATTACCAGCTGCAGATACCCAGAGGAGGGCCAATCATTTTCTTCAGAAAATGACAGCGCAGGATGATGTGGAAGCATATCTTACCACCTTCGAAAGGACGGCAGAGAGGGAGAAGTGGCCGAAAGAAGAATGGGCAGGGCTTCTGGCACCATACCTGGCAGGGGACGCTCAAAAAGCGTATTTCGACCTGGAGTTGAAAGAAGCACAGGATTACGATAAACTAAAGGGGAGATCCTGACTAGACTGGGAGTGACCGATACCGTGAGGGCACACCGCTTCCACCAGTGGTCCTACCGACCGGGACAACCCCCACGAACACAGATGTTCGACTTGATTCACCTGGCACGGAAATGGTTGCGACCAGAGACCCGGTCATCTGCCGAGATTGTCGAGACCATCGTACTCAACCAGTTTCAGCGAGGTCTACCCCAAGAAGTGAGACGATGGGTTGGCCAGAACGAGGTATTTTCCGCCGACCATCTCGTGGGCCTGGTTGAACGGTATTGTACGGCAAGAACAGCTGAGCAGGCACAGGAGGAAAGATTCCCGTTCCCCAGGCATGGGCGAACCAGCGGACAGGGTAAGGCTGCCCCAACATATAGAGGGGAAGAGAGCAGCGTGGGGCCATGAGGAAAGGATCAGAATCAGGCCAAGACACTAAGGGAAAAAACGGAAACCGGGACTGGGTGTCGAGGGGTCTCCCCGAACCCCTATTATCTGTTACCATTGTAATCAACCAGGACATATTGCAGCCTATTGCCCTATTAAAGAAGAGCCAATGCAATGTAACCTCGGTGAAAATGAAGATGATATACGGTATGCATGTCCTGTTGTAACCACTGTACTTGAAAGATCAAGAAACAATCATATGTGCAGGGTGAAGATTGAAGGGAAAGAGGTTGAAGCACTGCTGGATTCCGGCAGTATGCTAACCCTGGTCGTTGCAGGCCTAGTGCCGACTCATAAACTGGATACAAGACAGGATATCAGTGTTACATGCATTCATGGGGATACCCGTCTGTACCCCACGGCCTTAGTGAGCATACAAACAGAGGACGGTCTGCTGGATTATGAGGTCGGCGTGGTCCCAAAGATGCCATATGATGTAATATTGGGTAAAGACTTTCCTAACTTTGCGAAGTTAGGCCACAAGAATGGCATATTTGAGAATCCAACAACCCTGACCAAGCAGGAAGAAGCATGGGGCCTTCAACCAAAGCCAAGAAAAGAGGTCTCCCAGGGGACAACATCACAGGTGCTAGTAGGGGAGGAGGAGGATGAAGTGGCAAACCTCGCTGATGACGAACAGCCCGGTACTAGTGGGGCTGGGGTCGATCTGAATCCAGAGGACGACGATATAGAACCAGCAGACCTGGCAGAGTCCTTGACTAATTTTGGGACGGCCCAAAACCAGGATCCAACCCTGCAACAAGCCAGAGCAGATGTGCAGGTCGTAGATGGTACTCCCATAAATGGTGGGATGATGCCTAATAGTTTTCCCCACTTCATCCTGAAAAAGGGTTTGGTGTACAGAGTCTCGAAAATAGGGGTTGATGTGGTGGAACAGTTGTTGGTTCCCACTCGGTACCGGAGGACAGTACTGGATCTAGCTCATGGGCACATTCTGGGTGGACACCTTGGTATCGATAAAACCAGAGACCGGATTGTAAGGAGGTTTTACTGGCCAGGAATTCAAGCTGAAGTGGCTCGGCATTGTGGAGAGTGCCCGGAGTGCCAGTTAACAGCTCCCCGACCAGCTTTTAGAAGCCCGTTAGTGCCACTCCCCATAATCGAAACGCCATTTGAGAGGATAGCAATGGATTTAGTGGGCCCACTACCCAAATCCGCCAGAGGGCACCGATACATTCTGGTCATTCTAGATTATGCCACTCGCTACCCAGAAGCCATTCCCCTTCGGACGATGACTTCCAAAAATATCGCAAAGGAATTAGTGCTCTTGTTCACCAGGGTAGGGGTTCCAAAGGAGATCCTTACCGACCAGGGGACCCCCTTTATGTCCCGCCTTATGGCGGACCTTTGTAAACTGTGGCAGGTGAAACAGTTGAGGACATCGGTTTACCATCCTCAGACGGACGGGCTGGTTGAGAGATTCAACCGAACCCTGAAGTCAATGCTCAGGAAGGTAATCGATAAGGATGGGAAAAACTGGGATTGCATGTTGCCGTATCTGATGTTTGCCATTAGAGAGGTTCCTCAAGCCTCGCTGGGGTTTTCTCCCTTTGAGCTGGTATATGGGAGGCATCCCGGGGAATCTTAGACATCGCCCGGGAAACCTGGGAGCACCAATCCACCCCGTATACTAGTGTCATAGAGCACGTCACGGCAATGCAAGACAGGATAGCCACAGTCATGCCCATCGTCAGAGAGCACATGAGACAAACACAAGAACACCAGCGGCACACTTATAACCGGCAGGCTACCCTGAGGAATTTCAACCGGGAGATAAGGTGTTAGTGCTGATCCCCACAGTAGAGTGTAAACTACTAGCCACATGGAAAGGGCCATATGAAGTACTGGAGAGAATAGGAGAAGTCAATTATCGGATCCGACAGCCAGGTCGACGGCCCCAGGAACAGATTTATCACATAAACCTGTTAAAAGCATGGAGAGAGAGAAACACTAATGGTCACATACCCCACACACATTCAGGAGACAGCCGAAGTAAATATTTCACCCACTCTGTCCCCAGCGCAAGTACAGGAAGTAAAGGCCCTGATCCAGAAAAACAGAGATGTGTTTTCAGAGGTACCTGGCCGAACTGAGGTTACGGCTCATGATATCGTTTCCCTACCAGGGAGAAAAGTGAGTATGAGGCCATATCGGGTACCCGAGGCTCGACGGGCCGCGATTAGAGCAGAGACTGAGAAAATGTTGACAGCTGGAGTGGTTGAAGAGTCACATAGTGAGTGGTCTAGCCCAATTGTGATGGTCTCCAAGCCCGATGGGTCGTTGCGGTTCTGTAACGACTTTCGGAATGTAAATGAAATCTCGAAGTTTGAAGCCTACCCCATGCCCCGAGTAGATGAACTACTGGAGAAAATTGGTCATGCTCGGTACATTACGACCCTTGATCTGACAAAAGGGTACTGGCAAATTCCTCTGACCCCCAGGGCTAAAGAAAAGACAGCCTTTGCAACACCTGACGGTTTGTTTCAATACGCCGTCATGCCATTCGGCTTACACGGGGCCCCAGCAACCTTTCAACGGCTCATGGACAAAGTCCTAAAACCGCACAAGGCATACGCCGCAGCTTATTTAGATGACGTGGGGATCTACAGCCCAGATTGGGAATCCCACTTACCCCGGGTACAGGCAGTGTTAGATGCCCTTAGAAAGGCAGGGCTCACGGCAAACCCTGCCAAGTGTTATGTGGGGTTAGAGGAAACAGAGTATCTGGGATACACTGTGGGAAGAGGGTTAATCAAACCCCAACATAAGAAGGTGAAGGCAATTAGAGAATGGCCGAAACCAGTAAATAAGAAGCAGGTCCGAGCCTTCCTAGGGCTGACCGGTTACTACCGGAAGTTCATCCCAAGTTATGCCACAGTGGCCGCCCCACTTACCGACATGACTAGAGCCAGAGGGCCAAACATGGTCAAATGGGATGAAAGGGCCACCAAAGCATTTAGGACATTACAGGAGGCTCTCTGTTGTAACCCAGTGCTGGTGGTACCAGACTTTGAGAGAGAGTTTGTGGTTCAGACGGATGCCTCAGAGGTCGGCTTGGGAGCAGTGCTATCCCAAGAGGTAGAAGGGGTGGAACACCCCATCCTGTTTTTAAGCAGGAAGCTGGAACCACGGGAAACCAACTACTCAGTCGTTGAGAAAGAGGCGCTGGCAGTAAAGTGGGCTCTAGAAAGCCTGAAGTACTACCTGCTGGGGCGCCACTTCACCCTCATCAGTGACCATGCCCCACTCACCTGGATGCATAGGGCTAAAGAGAAGAACGCTCGGGTGATGCGGTGGTTTTTGAGTCTCCAACCGTTTCATTTTGACTTGAAACACAGAGCAGGGAAGGAAATGGGAAACGCGGATGGGTTATCCCGCATGCATGCATATTTTGCTGCGGTAGCCCGACCTAGGGGGTCGGATCTAGGGGGAGAGATATGTGGCAAAGAAGGGGGTCGAGTGATAAGTGGCAGATATGTGAGAGCAGAGCTAATAAACGGGCTCTGCCCGATCACTAAAATGGCCACCCCTGTCAGAACTACAGATCACAAAATGGCCGACCGCCAAAACTACAAGTCCCAGAAGCAAGGGGAACCCTCAGAAGGTGGAGCCGACTCACAGATAAAGGGTCAAGAAAAACCAGGAAGAGGAAGAGAGAGTGGTGGAAGGAGCTATGAACAATAGAGAAAGAGACTATAGAGATTGGCTGGATTTACCGTGTATGAGCTGGATTGTTTGGACTTACCTGTTGGCGTTTGGACCTGGACCTACCGAGAACCCGATTCGTGTACCGAACCCTGCTATCCTTGACCTCGCCTACGGCCTGGGTGGACCAGGACGGAGAAACAAACACACAGGTACTGTCCTGTTCGAAAGAACTCTCATTATTGGGTGATTTGATGACAGTTTACCACTTAGTTTGTGACAAACGCTCCTAACCTTGAAGAGGTTTGCCACAATGCGATATTTGACTAGAAAGGCGTTGTAAGCAAAAGCCAACTTTCCGGGAGATAGACATGTCTTATATGGTCAGAAAGCTTAAATGATTGTTAATCTAACTGCAGTGTTCAATTTACAGTAGCTATTACAGCAGAGAAAACATGCTATTGTTTGATGATAGTGCATAACAACAAAACACTTTTATCAAGGAAACTGGTTTGATATATTCACCTCATGCATGTTGACTGTGCACCCAGAGGAAAATAAACTCTAGACCACCGTTACTCCATACACAGAGACGAATACAAAGCTCTCCCTCTCCCTCCATTTGGCAAATCTGTCCATAATTTTATGTTAAGAGTATAAATGCTAAATTGAACTTCAAGTATACACATTTGAATGAGATTATTACAGAAATTGACCGGGAGAGTGACACGAGGAGTGACACACATGAAAGATTGGAAGGAGATTTTTGATCAGTAAATAAAATATGTTTTTGCTTCTCGTGCTTATCCAGTTGTTTAAATGGTTGCATATTCATTTAAGATATTTGTCTTTGATTTCTATTTACGTATAAATAATATATAGACCTGAGGCATACAATATGTTAGTATAGTCTATGCGTCTTATTGCCTATTGATCCACATGTTTCATTATAGTGATTGTGTTCTCCATACTATATATAATACATGTTTATGGACCTGTGTTGTGTATTTGATGCAGTGCTCACCCACTGCTAAAATAAAGGGGAAATAAAATAAGTAATAGTAAACTTGAGTTCTAACACGTTTTTTTTTTATCCTCAATAGTGGTTGAGAGTAACATGACCTGTGGGAGCCACACCCACCCTCGCCTGACCATCTAGAGGTGTGAAGGTAAAATAGTATTAAGAATATGCATATCCTTGCTTCACGTCCTGAGCTACAGACAGTTAGATTTGTATGTTATTTTAGGCGGAAATTGAGATGAAGGATCCGATCCTTAAGAGGTTTTTAAGAACAACAACAAACAATACCTTTACGACCTGCTGTGGTCATTCCCTTAGTGGTGTCATTAAAGTTAGGGTTAATGTTAGGGTTAGGTTTATTATGACTTTGTGTCTCTGCCAGCTAGTGACCACTCTGTAGAGCTGCCCCCAGAACAAGACTCACGACAAGAAATGCTAACTAGCGAACAAGCTAGAAACTAACCAAAACAATGTTTAGAAAGTTGCTTTTAGTTGCCTGGTTTGTTAGATTGACATATACTAAATTCATTTTTAAACAGATGGGTTTATTGGTGTTAAAATACACCAGTTACGCTTTTGTCATGCAGCCTGTCGTTTTTGAGTTCTTACATTTTCATAATGTCAACGACAAGTTTGATGTCAGACGACAATAGAATGTTCATGATGTCACTACGACAACTATCTACAGACATGTCGATATACGTAGTATAAACCAGCCTTTAGTCTTGAAATCTTTGGTTCTTTAGTACACTACCGTACTCACTCTGTTTAGCACATGGCCTCACATGTCAATCCTTAAAGAGATGAGTGGGGTTAAGGAATAAGAGGGTGTGAACGATGCGAAGGAATGGAGACGAAGAAGAGCTTCCCAGTAGGTTTACCAAAACATTCTGTCCCGTACAGACCGGGGGGAACTGTAACGGGAAACATAACCTCCTCCCATCCGTCCAACTCCCGTCTGCTCATTCCAGTCACCCTTTCCTGGGACAACCACAAGCTTCACCTTCAAGCCTTGGTAGACTCTGGAGCCGCAGGTAACTTCATAGATGGTGTCTGGGCGAAGGAGAATGGTGTTCCCTCTGAACCTCTAAGTGACCCCATGAGGGTTACTACATTGGATGGAAGCCCTTTGGGATCTGGACTTGTCACTCATGTCACTACCTCCTAGCGACTTTCAGTTTCACAACACCAGGAATTGATGAACTTTCATTTGATCTCCTGTTCCGAGTTCCCTCTCGTCCTTGGATACCCCTGGCTTCACAGCCATAACCCTCACATCAACTGGTTTGTGGGCACTATCAAGCAGTGGGGTCCTACGTGCCAAGCTACTTGTATTTTCCCGAATTCCCCGAGTTCTACTCCCGAGTCTTTAGAATCCATCGACCTGACCTGAGTTCCCGAGTGTTACCATGACCTCAAACTGGTATTTAGCAAAGAGAGGGCCACCATGCTACCACCCCATAGACCTTATGATTGCCCCATCGAACTGTTTCCGGGCACTTGCCCCCCCAGGGGTCGGATCTTTTCCCTATCTCCACCCGAACGAGCTGCTATGGATACCTACATCAAGGACGCTCTGGAAGCAGGCCTCATGCGTCCATCCACCTCCCCCGGCGGGAGCAGGGTTTTTCTTTGTGGCCAAAAAAGACGGTGGATTACGTCCTTGCATCGACTACCGGGACTCAATTCCGTAACCGTTACCCGCTACCCCTTATGGCCACAGCCTTCGAGCTGCTCCAGGAAGCAGTTGTTTTCACTAAGCTTGACCTGCGGAACGCATACCATCTTGTGCGGATCAGACCTGGTGACGAGTGGAAGACCGCTTTCAACACGCCTACTGGTCACTATGAATACTTGGTGATGCCCTTCGGCCTGACCAACGCCCCAGCGGTGTTCCAAGCGCTCATAAACGATGTGCTTAGGGATATGCTTAACATATTTGTGTTCGTTTACTTGGATGACATCCTCATCTTTTCGAGCTCTCTTCAAGAACACACAAAGCATATCAGACAAGTACTCAAACGCCTCCTAGACAGCCATCTGTACGTTAAGCCGGAAAAATGTGAATTCCATTCATCCAGTACAATTCCTGGGATTTGTAGTGGAACCCGGTCGAGTCCAAATGGACCCCAGGAAGGTAGGGGCGGTAGCGGATTGGCCCACCCCCAAATCCGTTAAGGAAGTTCAGCGTTTCCTGGGCTTCACTAACTTTTATCGCAAGTTCATCAAGAACTTCAGCTTGGTGGCAGCCCCTCTCTCAGCTTTAACCAAGGGTGGCAATGCAAGGTTTTTGTGGGGAAGAGAAGCTGAGACGGCCTTCCAAGGACTCAAGCAGCGCGTCCTCTCTGCTCCCATAATGATACTACCGACTACGGATGAACCGTTTGTGGTGGAGGTAGACGCCTCAGAGGTTGGTGTTGGAGCTGTCCTGTCTCAGAGGGGTAAAGACAAGAAGCTTCATCCGTGCGCTTTCTTCTCACACCGGCTTACCCCGGCTGAGAGGAACTACGATGTGGGGGATCGTGAACTCCTAGCGGTTAAGATGGCATTGAAGGAATGGAGACACTGGCTCGAGGGGGCTTCTCACCAGTTTCAAGTGCTTACGGACCACAAAAATCTGGAGTATATCCAGCAGGCGAAGCGGTTGAACTCTAGACAAGCTAGATGGTCTCTTTTCTTCAATCGATTCCAGTTTATCCTCACCTATCGGCCCGGGTCGAAGAATCTCAAACCGGATGCCCTGTCCCGAGTCTACGCTCCTGCCATTCGAGGTGACACGGACATGCCTGTCCTTCCTGCTGCTAAGATCGTGGCTCCGATCTCGTGGCAAGTTGAAGATACCGTGAGACGAGCTCAAGCTATTGAACCGGACCCGAAAGGAGGTCCTGCCAATCGGTTGTTTGTCCCCAAGGCAGTGAGGACTCAGGTCCTTCTGTGGGGGCACTCCTCTCGCCTCACCTGTCATCCGGGCGTAGGTCGCACCTTGGAGTTCATCCAGCGTAAGTTCTGGTGGCCTACCATAAGAGAAGACGTTGCAACTTTCGTCAATGCCTGCCCCGTGTGCTGCCAGGGCAAATCTTCTCACCTCCGCCCGCAAGGACTCCTTCACCCTTTACCTGTTCCCCACAGACCCTGGTCCCATATCTCGTTGGACTTTATTACTGGCCTTCCTCCATCCCATGGCAATACTACTATCCTAGTCATAATCGACAGGTTTTCAAAGGCGGCCAGGTTCGTCCCTCTGACTAAGTTACCTTCTGCCAAGGAAACGGCTGAGTTGGTAATTAATCATGTGTTCCGAGTCTTCGGCATTCCTCAAGATATGGTTTCTGACAGAGGTCCCCAGTTCGCCTCTAGGTTTTGGAAGGCCTTCTGCCAACTCATGGGGGCTTCTGCCAATCTTCCCAATCTTCAGGGTACCATCCGGAGTCCAACGGCCAAACAGAGAGGATGAATCAAGAGCTGGAAACCACCCTCCGATGTATGACTCGTAACAACCCGTCCACATTGTCGTCTTTCATTGTTTGGGCCGAATACGTGCACAACACCTTGCGCTCCTCCTCCACTGGTATGTCCCCGCACGAGTGTCAGTTTGGCTATGCCCCTCAATTGTTCCCGGACCAGGAGGCAGAAGTCGGAGTGCCTTCAGCCTTGAAGTTCGTCAGACGCTGTCGGCTTATGTGGAGGAAGACCCGTCTTAATCTTATGCGTTCCTCACAGAGGTACCAACAACAAGCCAACAGACGTCGCCGTCCCGGGCCTACCCTGCGCCCCGGCCAGAGAGTCTGGCTCTCCACAAGAGACTTACCACTACGGGTGGAGTCTCGCAAGCTGTCCCAAAAATACATTGGTCCCTTTAAGGTTGCCAGGAGAGTTGACCCAGTTTCTTATCGCCTACACTTACCCAGATCCCTTAAGATTAATCCCACATTTCACATTTCCTTATTAAAACCTGTTGTTTTTTCTCCCCTTGTCCCGGCAGACAGACCTCCCCCTCCGCCTCGTGTCATTGGAGGCCAGCCGGCTTATACCGTCCATCGGATACTGGATTCCCGCCGGGTGCAGCGGTCCTGGCAGTATCTGGTGGACTGGGAAGGCTACGGTCCCGAGGAGCGCTCCTGGGTTCCTGCCAAAGACATACTGGACCCTGACCTCATTCGTCAATTCAGGACCCTCCACCCTGAGAGAGCTGGTAGGAACGTCAGGAGCCGTTCCTAGGGGGGGGATTCTGTCAGGATTTGGCCAGGGTTGTTCCAGTTTTTGGTCACTAGATGCCCCCATTGTGCCTTTTGACCTTTTGTTTTCCCTTGATCCCCATTATTATTTGCACCTGTGCCTCGTTTCCCCTGATTGTATTTAAACCCTTTGTTTTCCTCAGTCCTTTGCTCTGTGTTTGTATGTTAGCACCCAGCCCTAGTACTCTGAACTCTTGTTGATCCCGGTGGACTCTCTTGTGGAATTCTGTTTTTTTGTTCTTGTTTGTTTTTGAGTATTTTTTTTAGGCTTTTTGTGCTATACTTTCCACCTTGTGGATTTACCTTTTTGTCTTGGAGGATTACCTTTTGTTCTTGTGGAATTCCTTTTGAGGTTGTGGAGTTACATGTTTTCCTGAACTTTTTACTTCATTAAATACACCGTCTCAAGTACTGCTGTGTCTGCCTCATCTTCTGGGTTCTGCCAACTATTCGTGGCTCAGTTGGTTAAGTGACTGTTTCTCACTCCGGAGACCCGGGTTCGTAACCGGGTCCTGACATTCTAGCTCTAAGTTTCTACTTTTATCCAATGTAAAAAACACAATTTCAAATTTTGCTACATAAGACCGAATCGAGCCGATCACAAATACGTTTTAATTTATGTACCATGAATAAAGTACTCCTCGCACATACTTTGTTACAAAGGAGAGGGATGCAGGTGCCAGGTGAGGTATGCCATCCTAGAAATAGACCAAAGGACATGTGCTAAATACTCCTGGACAGCAGACAAGATTGTCTAGAGGAACCACTTGGTCAAAATAGCATACCACAGCGTACTGTAAACCAATGGTTGTACCCTCATGCTATAAGAATGTATGTGGTCGACAATCTCAGTCTACACATGGCATAATAACTTTAATTGTGCACCTGGAAATACAATTGGAATAGGTCCTAGCATGAAAAGACAATTTGGCCTACGGGCGATAACACACCCTATTGGGGCCTTAGCACATACTCTCCTATCAATGGATCATGTTTAATTAATCATACTCCACATAGCTCCTTTACCGACATCGAGAAGGTTCTCTTCTGCACTCAACATGTCTGTGCCTATCCCACTATCCTCATCCATTTCCTTTTCCTTATCTCCAGAAGCCTTGTAGCACCTTTGAGTTATTACACAATCCACATGAGGTTCATTGTGTGTGGCTAGTAACTGCTCCTGTGTATTCCTCTATGGTCATGGATCATAAATAGAGGTTTGACAGGTAGCCTAGTGGTTATTAAGACCATTGGGTCAGTAACTGAAAGGTTACTGGTTTGAATCTCCGAGCTGAATAGGTGAAAAATCTGGCACTGTGCCCTTCAGCAAGGCACTTAACCCTAATTACTCCTTTAAGTTGCTCTGGAGAAGAGCGTCTGCTAAATGACAAAACGTTTAAAAATGAGGATAGGCCAAAACAGTGTGGTAATAGGCCATGTCGATGTTGTTGTGCTACGACTGTAACTGAATCCACATGGTATGGTACAGAAGATAGTCTCATAACCAATTGTGCTATTATGTATGTTTTTTCACGTTATTTGTAACTTATTTTGTGATGTTTCTGCCACCGTCTCCTATGACCGAAAATAGCTTCTAGATATCAGGACAGCGATTACTCACCTCGTACTGAACAAAGCTTTTTTTATTTAATGAGTCGGGTGCAAAGGATTTACTTCAGACACCCATCAACGCACAAATCCCAGTGATTCGCATGAGAAAGATACGGAGATATCGGGATGTAGGTCTGCCTCTACCCTCTGTCCTATTAGCCAACGAACAATCATTGGATTACAAAATAGACAATATCCTACCAACTGGACATTAAAAACTGTAATATCTTATGCTTCACCTAGTCGTGGCTGAACGACAACATGAGTAACATACAGCTGGTGGGGTTTATGCTGCATCAGCAAGATTGAACAGCCGCCTCCAGTAAGACAAGGGGTGATCGTCTGTGTATAATTGTAAACAACAGTTGGTGCACGAAATATAACAATAAGGAAGGTTTTGTTCACCTGAGGTAGAGTATCTCATGATAAACTGTAGACCACACTATTTACCAAGATAGTTTTAATCTAAATTCTTTGTAGCTGTCTATTTACCACCACAAACCGATGCTGGCACGAAGACAGCACTCAATGAGCTGTATACCACCATAAGCAAACAGGAAACATAAGCTCATCCAGAGGCGGCGCTCCTAGTGGCCCGGGGACTTTAATGCAGGGAAACTTAAACCCATTTTACCTCATTTCTACCAGCATGTTGAATGTGCACCCAGAGGAAAACAACTCTAGACCACTGTTACTCCACACACAGAGATTAATACAAAGCTCTCCCTCTCCTTCCATTTGACAAATCTGTCCACAATTCTATCCTCCTGATTCCTGCTTACAAGCAAAAACTAAAGCAGGAAGCACCAGCCACTCGGTCAATAAAGAAGTGGTCAGATGACAGACGCTAAGCTACAGGAATGTTTTACGAGCACAGAGAGAATATGTTCCAGTAGTCTTCTGAAGGCATTGATGAGTACACCACATAAGTCACTGGCTTCATCAATAAGTTCATCGATGACATCGTCCCTACAGTGACTGTACATACATATCCCAACCAGAAGCCATGGATTACAGGCAACATCCACACTGAGCTAATGGGCAGAGCTACCGCATTCAAGGAGCAGGACTTCAACCAGGAAGCTTACAAGAAATCCTGCTATGCCCTTTGACGGACCATCAAACAGGCAAAGCATCAATACAGGACTAAGATTAAATCGTACTACACCGGCTTCGACACTTGTTGGATGTGGCAGGGCTTGCAAACTATTACAGACCACAAAGGGAAGCACAGTCGAGAGCTGCCCAGTGAAACTAGCTAAATTACTTGCATGACAGCATCAGAAGTTCCGGATGACTGTGTGATCACGCTCTCCATAGTTGATGTGAGTAAGAACGTTAAACAGGTCAACATTGGCTCACATCAACACCATTATCCCAGAAACCTAGACCCACTCCAATTTCCATAACTCCCCAACAGATTCACAGATGATACAATCTCTTTTGCACTCCACACTTCCCTTTCCCACCTGGACAAAAGGAAAACCTACGTGAGAATGCTATTCATTCACTACAGCTCAGCATTTAACTCCATAGTGCCTTCAAAGCTCATCACTAAGCTAAGGACCCTAGCACTTAACACCTCCCTCTGCAATTGGCTCCAGGACATCCAAATGGGCCGCCCCCAGGTGGCAACCGTAGGTAACAACACATCCGCCACGCTGATCCTTAACACTGGTGCCCCTCAGGGGTGGGTGCTCAGTCCCCTCCTGTACTCTCTGTTCACTCAAGACTGCATAGCCAAGCATGACTCCAACACCATCATTAAGTTTGCCGACGACACAACAGCCTGATCACTGACAATGATAAGACAGCCGATAGGGAGGAGGTCAGAAACCTGGCCTTGTGGTGCCAGGATAACAACCTCTCCCTCAATGTTATCAATCCAAAGGAGATGATTATGGACAACAGGAAAAGGAAGACCAAAAAGGAGGACATTCTCATCGACAGGGCAGTATTGAAGCAGGTTGAGAGCTTCAAGTTCCTTGGTGTCCACATCACCAACAAACTATTATGGTCCAAACACACCAAGACAGTCGTGAAGATGGCACAACAAACCCTATTCCCCCTCAGGAGACTGAAAAGAATTGGCATGGGTGCTCAGATCCTCAAAAAGTTCTACAGCTGCACCATCACTGCCTGGTTGCATCCCTGCCTGGTATGGCAACTGCTCGGCCTCTGACTGCAAGGCACTACAGAGGGTAGTGCGTAAGGCCCAGTACATAACTGGGGCCAAGCTTCCTGCCATCCAGGACATCTATACCAGGCTGTGTCAGAGGAAGGCCCTAAAAATTGTCAAAGACTCCAGCCACCCTAGTCATAGACTGTTCTCTCTGCTACCGCATAGCAAGCGGTACCGACGCACCAAGTCTAGGTCCAAAAGGCTTCTTAAAGCTTCTACCCCCAAGCCATAAGACTCCTGAACAGCTAATCTGTACCGGTACCCCCTGTACATAGTCTTGCTACTGTTATTTTACTGCTGCTCTTTAATTAATTTGCTATTTAAATGTTTTATTTATCTATTTTTTTTACTTAAGAACCCATCCTTTTTTTCAATTGCTGCCAAAAATGACAAAATTCTAACTGCCTGTAGCTCAGGACCTGAAGCAAGGATATGCATATTCTTGATACCAATTAAAGGAAACAGTTGAAGTTTGTGGAAATGTGAAATTTATGTAGGAGCATATAACACATTAGATATAGTAAAAGATAATACAACGAAAAATATGTGTTTGCACTCTCCTCAAACAATAGCATGGTATTATTTCACTGTAATAGCTTCTGTAAATTGGACAGTGTAGTTAGATTAACAAGAATTTAAGCTTTTTGCCAATATCAGATATGTCTGTCCTGGGAAATGTTATTGTTAGTTAAAACCTCATGCTAATCATATTAGCCTACTTTAGCTCAACTGTCCCACGGGGGACATCTCGTCTTCACTCAGACATAAAGTAATGATTCATTGGTCAAATCAAATCATTTTTTTTGTCACATTCACATTACAGTGAAATGCTTACTTACAAGCCCTTAACCAGTTTTAAGAGAAATAAGTGTTAACAGATGTTCTAATACAGACAAACATACCATATAATAAGTGTGACACATGGAGTTTTCAAGCAGTAACAGGGAGAGTTAGTCAGGTTTCAGGCAATGTTATGACTGGTTCACCCAACCGCCTCTGCTACACTGCGATCACCTTTGATTTAGGCTACTCCATCTCTCCACAACTACCACAGAAATGGATACATTAACTGACATTTCTGATTAAGGCAACAACGGGACCCACTGAAATTAGTGACGAATTTGAATTTGGTCGGAGTTAAAGAAGGCTTTGGGAGTTTTTAGATCTCAGGCAAGGTTACTTTTTACATGAGCAGTGTTCACCAAATAACCGCTAGTCATTCTAAACCCCCAATATAACCGTTACTACTTCAACAGAAAATAGTGAACTTGTTGTTAAACCCACAATGACTACACCTGACCAGATAATGACACCCATTCAACAAACACACGAACAAACACATGCACAATAGCTTGTGAGTGTGTTATATGAAGGTAAACTTGTTTAACATTTAAATAGATATATAAGTGGAGGGCGTTGAGGTTGCATCGTCAACCAACGAGGAGCAGCATTCCAAAGTACGAGACAGAGAAGAAAAGGGGTGAACAGGAGGAGGGGAGGTGGGGGAAGTGAACGCGCGAGAGAGCGAAGTGAGGCAGAGCTCGTTCAGTCGGACTGTTGAGCACCGGAGCTCCACGGATTACTGTGATAGAAATCCGTCTGTTTGGTTTCTGCTGCTGCGCTCGCTCATGCCCTGGGCGCACTGACGGCTCGGCTCGGCATTTCAGTGGTCGAACGTCTCTGAAGCGGATGCGCGAGACCCCGAGAAGGGAAAGAAGAGACTGAAACTTATTTTCCAATAACTCCGTGATTGAAAATAAAGGTGAGAGGCGATTATTATGCATGTACATTACATGTTTACAGGACATGAGCTTTTGCCTTTAAAGGGGATAATAATAATAATACATTTGCAGTACTAGTAATACATGAATGACAAATTATAATTATGATGATCAGCCCACGATAATTAATGATTATTTGATTATAGGCTAATTACTATCATTATTATAATTATTGTCACTATCATTACTCTTCTTATTCTTCTTATTATGTCCATGCTTCTTTACACAAACTTAAAGTAGTCTTAATGTGGTCAGCCATCATATGGTCCAAACGCCCATTTACAGCATTTATAATGGCATGGTCAGGAAGTGTTGGAGCGCTCCCCCCTTAAACAATGGTCTGCACTTCACATTACGCGCGTGGGCTAAACAGGTGCACCAGGAGTCCATTTTAGGCAGCACATCAATCTGCACTCCCTCTAGAATCCAAAAAACATCTGCCAATTGTTACATTGTCTTCACATTGTGTTATATAAACCTAATAAAGGATTAACCTGCAACTAAAAGCTATAATTCAAGATGTGTTTCTGCCATAAAACACTCTCATCTAGTCTAATAGTGAGTCGCCAGTGTTTGCAGACAATGTGTGGTAATTACGTCACGGTATATCGTGCATCGGGGCTTCAAATTGCGTTGATATAATCCTTCTACCAAACGTCTCCGCGGATCCATACCTCTGTGCCAAATCGCGCGTCTTGCACGAACTGCATCATATCTGTTGCCCCGCGCAGCATTCCCGCGTGTGTGGCAGGTAGCCTGCCAGGTCTTACTCAACCCGAGACAGAGAGAACAATGAAGAGAGATCATTGATTGGAAGTTTGTTTTAGTGTTGTATGTCCGAGCTCTTCTAGCGGTCATTCAGTATCTTATCGGTGTTCAGTATCTTATCAGTTGTCAATGAGCTAATACGTAGTCTTCTACATGGCCATATCCGTTATGTTTGGTAAGCAGAGTTATCTTGCATTGACTATGAGTTATAAAGGCTTTGGTTTCTCGGAGCCTACCTGGTCTGTTGTTACTGTAGCCAAAGGATGGAAAACTTGCGGCCATCAAATCAATAAGTATATATATATATATACAGTACTAGTCAATTGTTTGAACACATCTACTCATTCCGGGGTTTTTCTTAATTTTTACTGTTTTCTACAGTGTAGAATAATAGTGAATTCATCATAACTATGAAATAACACATATGGAATCATGTAGTAATCAAAAAAGTGTTAAACAAGTCTAAATATATTTTATATTTGAGATTCTTCAGGGTTTTCACACACAGACGAAAGTGCTATATATTTACAATTTACCTCCCCTTCCTTGAACCAATCACTTCACACCTCCTCCCCTCATTCAATTGCACACTCATGCACACAAGATTTGGTTGGGGGCCCCCCCACCTCATGGGCAAAACATTTTAGTGACCCCCCGCTTCTTAACAGTGGAGAGAAACAACGTTTTAAAGTACATTTCCTGGAATTATACACATGTTGCCATGGTGCATCTGGAAATACATTTTTCTGCAATTGAATTCATTTTGCCATGGGGTGGAGAGAAAATTGTGCAATTGGATAACACATTTCATGCAATTCTGCCCATTTTGCCATGGGGTGGAGAGACATTTTAGCATTTTTAAAGCTAATTCCTGCAATTCTACCCATTTTGCCATGGGGTGGAGAGACATTTTAGCATGTTTAAAGCTAATTCCTGCAATTCTACACATTTTTGCTATTACTTATACCATATTTATATAATATCTGAGTGACATTGACGAACAAAATCAATGCGGCCGCGGGGGTCCACACACACACACTCGTCTCCATGGAAACATACTCTCTTGGCACTTGATTGTGTTCACATTACTCTGACAGCCTTTCGTTTGAACACAACCAGAGGACATGTTTCCAGATGCAACATCAATCACCACTTGGGTGATATTGATGGTCGAAGCCGGACAGAGTGGAGGTGTCTGTCCGGCCTTCAGGGGCTTTGATAAATGCATGTAGAAGATTATGAGTTAATGTTTCATCCTCCAGTGGGAGTCAGTCTGTAGGGACAGTGGCTTGCTGGAGCTTGTGTCTTCAGGCCAGGACCTGATAAAATTGTGGCCGTGTAATTTTAGGGAGAATATGGAGGGGAAAGGGTCCATGCGTCTAATATGTTTTGTCCTGAGCCCGGAGGCTGCACCCGTAGACTGCAGCACTCGCTGGCTGCTGCCATACATGAATGAATACACTGCAGACATTCAGGGGGAACTTAATACACGCTCAAGGGAACAGTGTGCCATTTCATGTATATGTGTATCTGGAAAGGGTGCACACAAACGTGTGTGTGTATCTCGCAAGGGACTGTCTCGAGTGTCAACAGCCATTTACAATAATCTATATGAATGTGTTTCTGGGAGAATGATTCTAAGGACGAGGCTCACATTATGTTTGTCATAGTATTCTCCAGTAATTGTACTCACTGAATGCAGAAATAGACTTCATGGAATTGCAAAATCCATATCTAATCTCCTTGTTGTTTTGTATTGCCTATATTGGTGACTCCATGTGAAAAACCAGAGGAGGAGAAGGAGCTGTCCAGTCCTCATGGATCTTCTGATTTTCTAGAGGGCTCTCTTGGTCTGATTGGGGTGTCTGAGGCTAGTCTGTTAATCTGGGAAAAGGATCTGGATTACTATGGGAGATTATTAGTCTATGGGAGATGATCCAGAATCCTTCCTAGATTACGCTATGCATTGCCTCTGTAGAGGAAAAACAGAAAACGCAATAAGATACATATACACCGAATGCTAATTCTAATCCTAATTGTAACCCTAAACCTAACCCTTAAACTGTCCTAGTGGGAACATGGTAGTTCAAGTACCGACAAGGATAGTAATACAAGACCACGCATGCCCGCCCGCCCGCCCACGCAACCACACCCACACACTAGGTTAAACCCTGGAGTGGTGCTGATCTAAGTGGACAAAACCAAAACAATATTAAACACAATCTATTATCTCAAACATCTTTGAAGGCATGTTTACGTACAGTATGTGTGCAGGGGGGGGACTCTGCTTCTGAGAGGGAAAAAACACGTGTAGGGGACAAGGAGATATAAAAATGAGCTCACGAAGGCACATTGGGAATATGGGAGGAATAGGGAGTAGCTGCTCAAATTAGTCAAAACATACGATCCTATATGCCTTTTTTGCCCTAATTGATCACTCTTTAATATATAGCGAGAACATAGATATGTAATATAGCAGTTATCCAACTAATATTTTCCACTCTAATTGAAAGAGGGTGCCTTCCCCTGTGATGCTGTGGAAGTGGGAGGGGAGGAAAATTAAGGGCTGATAGACTGGGAAAGGCCAGATGGTGGATTGGAGTTAACCAATAAACAAGAAATAACTCAAATAAATGAAACGGCCTTCACGCTGGTGCAGATGTTGTTAAAGAAAGACTATACATTAACATCAACACTAGGTTCTCCACATGGGGTAGACAACAAAGTGTTCTTATTGTTATAACAGCCAGGCTCGTTCACATGGCACAAAGATTACTCACATTTGAGTGTGTGTGTGTGTGTGTTCACTTGGTAATAGAGCTCAGGTAGAATGGAGGGAAGTGATATACTTTCATTTTCTGGCAGCAGAGGAGAGAAATGTATATATGAGAGAGAAAGAGAAAGGGAGAGAGTGAGAGAGACAGTGAGAGAGAGAGTGTGAAAGTGAGAGAAAGTTAGAGGGCGAGAGTGAAAGTGAGAGAGGGAGGGAGAGAGAGAGAGAGAGAGAGAGAGAGGGAGATGATGAAAGGGAGAGCGAGAGGGAGGAAGAGGGTACACAGAGTGATCTATCAGGTATTTTATTTGGAGGAAAGGAGATAAATGGGCGGAGGGGTGACAGTGGTGTTGGTGGTGGTGGGTTGGAGGTTGGTGGAGGTAGAGAGACAGTGGGACACTATTTGGTGCTAAGCGTAGCTCTGTGTGCTGAGAGGGTGAGGCCATGAGGGGGTTGCAGGGCAGTGCCATCCTCCTAGACATTAGGCATCTGTTACCTGTCACCTGCCAGGGGTAGTCAACCTCTCTCTCGTTGAAGCCAGACCTGGGAAAGACTGCTACTGAAAGAGAGATAGCGAGAGAGAGGGTGTGGGGGGTAGGGAAGAATATAAAGGAAGAGACAGAAAAATATGCAGTATAGGTTGAGATGAGAGAGGGTAGGAAAGCTAAGATTAGAAATTAGAGTGTGCATTTATGTGTGTGTGTTTCCATTCATAGGGCTTCATTGTGGGCTCGCTGGCATTCTGTAGCATCTAGCTCTTGAGTAATCCTCCTGGGAACATGCAGAAACTGACAAAGTACTCCCTTTTCACCGTTCACCACCCTCTTCTCTCTACATCTCCCTTTACTCTCCCCTGCATATACTGTATCACACTCCCTCCCCTGTCCCGTCAAACTTTGTGTTTCTTCCTCTACTCTCCCCTGTCTATATCTATCTCTTCCTCTACTTTCCCCTGTCTATCTCTCTCTCTTCTTCTAATCTCCCCTGTCTCTCACTCTATCTTTCTCTCTAATCTCTCGTCTATCTCTTCCTCTAATCTCCAGTCTCTTGCTCTGTCTCTACCTCTAATCTTCTCTGCCTATCTCTCTCTTCCTCTAATCTCTCCTGTGTCTCACTTTCTCTCCCTCTTATCTCCCCTGTCTATCCCTCTGTCTCTTCCTCAAATCTTCCCTTCTATCTCTCCCTCTAATCTCCCCTGTATATCCCTCTGTCAATCCCTCTAATCTCCCCTGTATATCCCTGCATCTCCCCTGTATATCCCTGTCTCTTCCTCTAATCTCCCCTGTATATCCCTGTCTCTTCCTCTAATCTCCCCTGTATATCCCTGTATCTTCCTCTAATCTCCCCTGTATATCCCCGTATCTTCCTCTAATCTCCCCTGTATATCCCTCTGTCTCTCCCTCTACTCTCTGTCTCATCTCTCCTGTCACTTTCTCTTTCTCCCTAGTCACCCCGTTTCATCATCCCATCTGTTTTTTGCCTCTCTCGTTCTCTCCTCATCTCCTTCTCTGTCTTTCTCACTCTTCCCCTGGTCCTTCAATTTCATCAATCCATCTATTTCCTTTTTTCTCCCTCTCTTTTACTTTCTTCCTTTTCCCTCACTGACACCTTTCTTCCCATTATGCTTTATATGACTCTCCCTTTTCTAAAGGATACTTGCTATTTTTGCAGCTGTAGTCCTCCCTGAGAAAAAAGTGATAGCCCTTTCCCAAGGGTTGCACAAACAAAAGCCCCTTTCCTTGCTCCTTTTCCCTCTGTATGACTGCACCACAACAGACACACAGGCATTCACCAGCCTGCCTACCCGCCTTCCTGTCTACCGGCCTGCCTGCCTACTCGCCTGCGTGCCTGCACATGGCACACTAATAGATCTCCGCTGGTCATAGGCAAAAACATTTCCTCTAATTTAGAATATCTATTATTCTGGGTCCCTGCGGATAGCCTGTGTAGGAAAGAATCTAGTCCCAATTGTGTTTTTCATAACTGTTTGCTGTTTCCTCACCTTCCCTAAGCAGTTTGATTCTGTTTTGAATAATGAATCCCTTGAGACTCGAGTTCAAGTTTTTCCTAATTATCCTAAACTGTGCTTCCAGGAAAGATGAATGGCATTGCAGCTCACAATTCTTCTAAATATAGTGTGATAAAGCCATCGCTAACACAAACAAGCTATTTTGGTTTTATCTTCCCTGGTTTGGTGTTCAGGAGAGGGGCAAAGTGCACAGGTGGACAGTTGTCACATAAGGACATGTCTTACTGTAGAACATTACAGCACTGTAGCTGAAATGTTGTGTATCCTTTCCTTTTACAGAAAAATAGACATGTTTCCCTTAGGCATATATTTTACAGTAGTCTGCCTTAGCTGAATGTTATAGTAATGGCTAGTGAAATTGAATTTACTTACAACTTGTAGGCTAGCTGATAACATGTAAAAGCCCAAAAAAGGTAGGAAGTTACAGTTGCAAAGTAGGCCAACTCTGAGTTCAGATCAAATGTCAGGCTAGAATGTCCCTTACAAACATTGATATAGCGGACAGATGGATAAATCAATATCTGTAAGGATATGTGACAAACTCTTGCAAAGTGTATAGAATAGACTCCAACTCACAGAAATCCATGCATTTTCCTCACGTAGAATGTTTGCGTCAGATCCAACTGTACTTGTGTATTGTTCAATATTCTATAGTTTTAGTGGAATCTTACTGCTCTCTGAATGGTTTCAAGATTTGAAGTGCGCTTCTCTTGAAAGGCATCCTGTCGTATGACATAGATACCCATCAAAGCCCCATAATATACTACCCACCACTGCGACCTGTATGCTCTCGTTGGCTGGCCCTCGCTTCATATTCGTCGCCAAACCCACTGGCTCCAGGTCTTTGCTGGGTAAAGCCCCGCCTTATCTCAGCTCACTGGTCACCATAGCAGCACCCACCCGTAGCACGCGCTCCAGCAGGTATATTTCACTGGTCACCCCCAACGCCAATTCCTCTTTCGGCCGCCTTTCCTTCCAGTTCTCTGCTGCCAATGACTGGAACGAACTGCAGAAATCACTGAAACTGGAGACTCATATCTTCTACACCTGCATTGCTTGCTGTTTGGGGTTTTAGGCTGGGTTTCTGTACAGCACTTTGAGATATCAGCTGATGTACGAAGGGCTATATAAATACATTTGATTTGATTTGATATCTCCCTCACTAGCTTTAAGCACCAGCTGTCAGAGCAGCACACAGATCACTGCACCTGTACATAGCTCATCTGTAAATAGCCCATCCAACTACATCATCCCCATACTGTTATTTATTTTACTCCTTTGCTCCTTCTCTACTTGCACACACATCTTCTGCACATCTATCACTCCAATGTTTAATTGCTAAATTGTAATTATTTCGCCACTATGGCCGATTTATTGCCTTTCTGTCACGGCTGTTGAAAGATCTGGACCAAGGTGCAGTGTGGTGAGTGCACATATTCCTCTTGATTTAGGATGAAAGACCATAAACAAAGTCAACCTCCAACAAAGACCGGCGGAAAAAGAGCTACCTAAGTATGGTTCTCAATCAGAGACAATGATAGACAGCTGTCCCTGATTGAGAACCCTACCTGGCCAAAACATAGAAATACAAATAATAGAATATAGAATACCCACCCCAACTCACACACTGACCAAACCAAAATAGAGACATAAACATGATCTCTAAAGTCAGGGCGTGACACCCTTATCCTACCTAATTTGCACACATTGTATATAGACTTTTTCTATTGTATTATTGACTGTATGTTTGTTTATTCCATGTGTAACTCTATGTTGTTGTTTGTGTCGCACTGCTTTGCTTTATCTTGGCCAGGTTGCAGTTGGAAATGAGAACTTGTTCTCATCTAGCCTACCTGGTTAAATAAAGGTGTTCTCATATAGCCTACCTGGTTAAATAAAGGTGTTCTCATCTAGCCTACCTGGTTAAATAAAGGTGTTCTCATCTAGCCTACCTGGTTAAATAAAGGTGTTCTCATCTAGCCTACCTGGTTAAATAAAGGTGTTCTCATCTAGCCTACCTGGTTAAATAAAGGTGTTCTCATCTAGCCTACCTGGTTAAATAAAGGTGAAATAAATCAAATAAAGAAATATGAAGGACGGAAGCCCAAGATGAATATTTGTATGGAGGGGGTGGCAGGGGTGGGCTGGGGGGGCTAGTACAGACCAGGGATGGGTTATAGTGGTCAGTATTCACAGAAGCAATGTGAATGGCTTGCCCCCCTCTCTCTTCAAACCCAAACCACCCACGATCCCCTTGGCACCCGCTCCAGCGGAATTCAGGTCAGCAAGGAGGGTGCACTCTTTTTGTTCCTTCTCTTGGCACCAAAGCCCATGCCACTGAGAACAATCCCCCATTGTGGGTAAACAAAAGAATCATCATTATTAAAGCACATTAACGAATCATTAAAAACAAATGGAAGAGCTCATCCGAACAATTGTCCCAATATGTAGCACACCAGACTCCGAGCAGCCATCAGATGGACACAGCATTGAGAGTGGGCGTTGTTTTTTGGCACTCACTCTCTTGCACATAAACCAAGCTGTTGGTGAGTACCATATCTTGTTGGTGATAAGATTGGTTGGAGTTGTATGCCATGAATAAACAATTATACTATTCAGCATATACAGATGTAGTATTTTAATTTGATCTCCCTGTTTTTGCAGGAAATGTCCTGAACTGTATTTGAGGTTTAAAAAGGTTTCTAAAGTTTTTAATTTTCACTTAAAAATGTATCAAAACCTACACAAATATCCATTAATGATAATCCACACAATAGTTCACATTTCCTGTTGCTGCAGGATTATTTTCCTGCTGTGGGAAACTGGTCAAATTAAGATCCTACATATGTAACTGTTATTGTAGACAGTAGGAACCCAGTCCCACTAGGCCATCCTGTCTCTCTCCCTCCAGTGAAACCACTCAGCAGGGAACACAAGAGGTGTCTCCACAGCCACTTGGGAGCTGTACAAAAATAATCTGACAAACAATATCTGACCACTCTCAAGCACTGTGGTCCAAGTCGGTAGCAAACGGATCATGAAAACACACACTCCTCTCCTCCTCCATCAACGCCCCCTCCCTCCATCTCTCCCCTCCTTCTTTTAGCTTTCCTCCCTTTTCTCTCTCCCCCAAATCCTCAATTTAGTGCCGTAATGGTCCTGTGAGGCAGGTTTGTGTGCTGTTTTGTGCAGCTCAGGGGGATCGGTGGGCATTAATGTCCCTCTTGACTATGTAAATAGCCAGGGCTGTGGGAGCACAGAGCTGAGCTGCCACTTGTCTGCTTAATTGCAGAGAGCTCCATCACTTTCAGACACTCCGGGAGCCAAAAGGGGGACATGCATGAGAACTTCAGCACCAAGGACAATGGCCACACTCTGAAGAGTATCCACGACACCCTGGGCCCACCTCCCTCTCCTTCCGGAAGTTCCCCCTTTCCATCTTTTTACCCCTACTCCTCTCCCCCCGAACTCCTAATGCTTCCCTATCATCCCTACCCCATAGCCCCCAACCTCCCTCGTGTACTCCCCTCTCCCCTTCCCACCCCCATACCTCAGCCTATCCCCAAACCGAGCCGATGGAGCATACAGCCCCATTTTGTTTACCTCACTGCTTTTCCAGCGGAACACACAACAATCCCCTTCATTGCCTGTTTGTCAGACCCCTTTTCAGAACTAAAAGACAAGAGTGAGGGAAAGAGAGGGCGAGAGAGAAAAAATACACAAAAAAAACAGAAGAAACAATTAAAAACCTCTTGTGAACCCTGCAATATAGCGGTTTCCCAGCCCTGGGGCCTGTGAACTAACTTGGAGGCCTCTAAAGTGGTCTATTATGCCAGCAGGGCTGGCGTGTTCCAAGAGCGCCTCTCCTCAATCGCTGACCAACACAGAGGGGGTTTTGTTCCAGGCTTCTTGGCTCACCACACCATGCACTGGTTAATTAGGACCTGCATTAATGTATCTATCCATCTGTCCACCTACAGTAGGCCCTGTTACTCCACTGCCGTCTCTGTCTAAACCTTGCCCACTCCACCTGTAATTTTTGTTAGACACATTTGGAATTGATAAGTGTATCGTGTGCTGCCGTGGGTATTGTATAGTATCGGAGTAGGGAGAGGCAAAGGAAGCAACTAAATGAGTTGTCTCCATAGTTGAACTGCAAGTCAACTAGGGCTGTTGTGGTCATGCAAAAGCCTGCCGGTCTCACGGTAATTGAACGTTAGTTAACATAAACTCATTTTGCATCTCCAGCCCTCCATCATACAAGCTGCATAGAAGCCACTGATACAGGCCTTTGGAACATCTACATTTCAATAAATCTAATAAATCATTTAAAATACTCCATCACAATATATACATTATTGGAAACATCATATGAAGAAAATGTATTTTAGAAGAACAGAATATGAGTTGGCTTACTGTATGCTAGTGTATCTGGCTATGCTCCATGCCATAGGCTGTAGGCTTTTTCACAAGATATGCTTTATAGTAAACAATAATGTAATTAAGCTTAGCTGAATAAAAGAGAAAGGATATTTTTCCCATTCTGGAGCGAGTGTGCATATGAAGTGGCTATGTTGAGCGTAAAAGTGATCGCTTAAAATAGTATATGCTAGATTTTGAGTTATTTGGCAACTTTAGTTTTGAAAGATACAAACTTTTGAATGTCTTAGAAATACAACACATATATGGGCTGCATGGTGCGACTTAATGATGATTTGAGAAAGTCGCAAAAAAAGGTTGTGTTCTGTTGCTTGCCTTAGGCTGCACAGCTGTTCTCTCATCAAGTGATCATATTTTCACCCATCAGACTATTCTTAATTTAAACTTGTCTTTACTAATATATCAAATTAGTTTAGATTTAGAATGGCTCATTATCAAATGGGAAGGAATAGGTGCAGGGGAATGCACTCGAATAGCGAATGGAGGACGCACGCTTTCCCGAAGGTCCATTTTTCAATTATGCTGGTTAGACTACTTCAGTTTTATAGCAGAGCATGTGCTTAATATTAGCAGCTGAGAAATACATATAACAACACTTATTTCACTCCTCGCATCAACCAATGTTTTAGCAGCATGCTCTCTCTGCGTCCAAGGTGATATTCCATCCAAACTCTATATGCCATGGGCTCCAACCCTATTCCTGCAGGTTCAATGTTCGGGAACATTGATGTAGTAACATGTTTTCACATACTAAATATATTTCACAAAACTGTTGACAGCCTACTTGAGAAAGGAATAAAGAAGAGAGAGGAGGCGATGGAAATGCACGGTGGTGAGATATTCTGCCTCTAAAGGTAATGTGTCAGCCTATTAATTATGTAAATAAATGCCCTATTAGCAGGCTTTTCAAAATCAAATACAAACACAATATAATGTCAGGCTAACTATGTAGTCCTGCACAATCAATGAACCATCAGCATGGCCCAGGACTATACGTTCTCTCTCTGACTCATGGATAGAACATTTGGATCGTAGCATAAGGTAACCAGTCCATCCAGTATGCATAATAATACAGTCCACACTCAAAGATGATTACTCCAATTCGTTTAATTTTGGAGTAGAGGCTACCAAAGACATCTTCAATCAGTTTTATTTTATGTTTTTATGGCATGCATAATATGCAGTAGGCTACATATTGTATAACAGTACAAATATAGTGTTAATTCAGGGTTTTCTTCGGGCTTGGGCTCATAGGCATACGCTTTAATATTCACATGGGTGTTTTGAATGAATCATCACCTTAGAAAGTGCTGTCCATTTCGTTGTGTGAGCCTTGGAAACAAAATCCACAAGGACCATATTTTACACTCAGTTTCAACTTGCTGTTGAACTTCTTTCTTCAAACTGATCATCACAGTGATGTGAGTTTTAAAAGCCATATACTGTTTTGATGATATGTGTTTGATGTGATTTTTGAATGCATTTGCATTGATGTCAGAGTGGTTAGAGAGACAATAGAGCCCTGAGTACCAAGTCATTAGGACCTGATGGTTGTTAGCAAGTTGTGTACTACCAAAGCATGTCCAGAGGGCATAACAGGAGAATACAGTGACTGCCCGTTTGGCGGTAATATGGTAACCGCAACAGCCCTGAACTCAACTTCATGTTGAGATGTGTGTGGCCCTCAGGGACCCTCCAAGTGTTAGCCTTCTGTGATGCGCATTTTCCTGTGTATCTGTTCCACAGCGGGTGGGGACTTTTTTACATTTACATTTAAGTCATTTAGCAGACGCTCTTATCCAGAGCGACTTACAAATTGGTGCATACACCTTATGACATCCAGTGGAACAGCCACTTTACAATAGTGCATCTAAATCTTTTAGGGGGGTGAGAAGGATTACTTACCCTATCCTAGGTATTCCTTGAAGAGGTGGGGTTTCAGGTGTCTCCGGAAGGTGGTGATTGACTCCGCTGTCCTGGCGTCGTGAGGGAGTTTGTTCCACCATTGGGGGGCCAGAGCAGCGAACAGTTTTGACTGGGCTGAGCGGGAACTGTACTTCCTCAGTGGTAGGGAGGCGAGCAGGCCAGAGGTGGATGAACGCAGTGCCCTTTTTCTCATGCTAATACAATAGCTAACAGTCTTTGATGAGAGGGATGCACGGTTTTCTACAATATAGGCTCTAGGCTAGGATACCCCAACTGGCAGTGGTTTTATTTGGCCCCCCAAGTTTTCTGATATGTTCTTCATTGTTGGACATACAAGATTGTAAAAACACTAGGAAATCAGCTCCAAGGGATTTTAATTTTGGAAATCTGTTCCCAAATATATGGACTCCCAAGTGGTGCAGAGGTGTCACTACAGACTCTGGTTCTATTCCAGGCTGTATCACAACCGACCGTGATTGGGAGTCCCATAGGGCGGTGCACAATTGGCTCAGTGTCGTCTGGGTTAGGGTTTGGCTGGGGCAGGCCGTCATTGTAAATAAGAATTTGTTCTTAATTGACTTGACTAGTTAAATAAAATACAAACATGTAAGCAAGGTTTGAAATTATGTTTTAGTCAAATATGATATCTGTTTGGGCTTCTTGCATTCAATTTGCAGTCTACAAATGATTTGTAATTATGTTCCAGCCCCCCGACCATGCGCTCAAGAAAAAGAAAAGAGCAGGACTCATCAACTACTGTAGATTCAGCCGCAGGACGATTTTTTTCTTGAGCGCATGGTCGGGGGGCTGGAACATAATTACAAAAAAAAGTGTAGATGGCCCACTTATGGGGTGTAAATTGTTTTCTCATAATCACCTTTAATGTGCAGATGTAAAGGCTGTTTGTTATAAACTCCGGGAGATGACATGACAGCTGTAAAAATGTATGCTATCCATATTATTGTATTGATTGATAAGTGTGCTTGCAACCATATTTTATATATTTTTTTTTAACCTTTATTTAACCAGGCAAGTCAGTTAAGAACAATTCTTATTTTCAATGACGGCCTGGGAACAGTGGGTTAACTGCCTGTTCAGGCGCAGAACGACAGACCTTGTCAGCTCGGGGGTTTGAACTCGCAACCTTCCGTCCAATGCTCTAACCACTAGGCTACGCTGCCGCCCCATATACAGTGCCTTCAGAAAGAATTTACCCCTTGACTTATTCTACATTTTGTTGTGTTACAGCCTGAATTCAAAATGTATTAAATATGTTTTTTTCTCACCCATCTACACACAATATTCCATAATGACATAGTGAAAACATGTTTTTGGAAATTTTAGCAAATGTATTGAAAATAAATCTCATCTACATAAGTATCCGAAAACCTGGGTCAATACTCTGTAGAAGCACCTTTGGCAGCAATTAGAGCTGTGAGACTTTCTGGGTAAGTATTTTAGAACTTTCCACATATTTGCTGAATCTTATTTTTTATTTTTATGTCATGCTCTGTCAAATTGGTGGTTGATCAGTGCTAGACAACCATTTTCAGGTCTTGCCGTAGATTTTCAAGTAGATTTAATTCAAAACTGAAACTCGGCCATTCACTGTCTTCTTGGTAAGCAACTCCAGGGTAGATCTGGCCTTGTGTTTTAGGTTATTGTCCTGCTGAAAGGTGTATTCGTTTCTCAGTGTCTGGTATAAAGCAGACTGGACCAGGTTTTCATCTAGGATTTTGCCAGCGCTTAGCTCTTTTCCATTTCCATATCCTAAAAAACTCCACAGTCCTTAACGATTATAAGCATACCCATAACATGATGTAGCCACCACTATTCTTGAAAATATGGAGAGTGGTACTAAATAATGTGTTGTATTGGATTTGCCCCAAAAATAACACTTTCTAATCAGGACAAAAAATTGCTAAGCTAAATGTTTTGCAGTATTACTTTAGTGCCTAGTTGCAAATAGGATGCATGCTTTGGAATATTTGTATTCCATATAGGCTTCCTTCTTTTCACTCTGTCAATTAGGTTATTATTGTGGAGTAACGACAATGTTTTAGATTCATCCTCAGTTTTCTCCCATCACAGCCCTTAAAAACTGTTTTAAAGTCAAAATTGAAATCATTATTCCTTCCTCTCTGGTAACTGAGTTAGGAAAGACAGCCTCTATCTTTGTAGTGACTGGGTGTATTGGTACACCATCCAAAGTGTAATTATTAACTTCACCATGCTCAAAGGCATATTCAATGTCTTATTTCATTATTTTTATCCATCTACCTATAGGTGCCCTTCTTTGCGAGGTGTTGGAAAACATCCCTGGTCTTTGTGGTTGAATCTGTATTTGAAATGCTGTCACATTTGTTGAAATGAGCGGACCAAGGTGCAGCGTGGTAGGCGTACATTTTCCTTTTATTTTAAATGACATTGAAAAAACACCAAAATACAAAAAACAAACGTAAAGCTACATGCAGAGCAGAAAGCATCTAAGCACAAACAAGATCCCTGTAACGGCGTTCTTCGTTTGTTGAAAGAGAGTCAGACCGAAATGCAGCGTGGTGGTTCCTCATGTCTTTAATGAAAAAAGCGATACATGAAATAACTATACAAATACAAAACAACAAACGGAACGTGAAAACTAATTACAGCCTATCTGGTGAACACTACACAGAGACAGGAACAATCACCCACGAAATACACAGAGAAACCCTGGCTACCTAAATACGGTTCCCAATCAGAGACAACGAGAATCACCTGACTCTGATTGAGAACCGCCTCAGGCAGCCAAGCCGATACAACACCCCTACTCAGCCGCAATCCCAAATACTACAAACCCCAATACGAAATACAACAAAATAAACCCATGTCACACCCTGGCCTGACCAAATAATAAACGAAAACACAAAATACTAAGACCAAGGCGTGACAGAACCCCTTCCCTAAGGTGCAGACTCCCGGACGCACCTCAAAACCATAGGGAGGGTCCGGGTGGGCGTCTGTCCATGGTGGCGGTTCCGGCTCGGGACGTGGACCCCACTCCATTAATGTCATAGTTCCTCCCCTTCGCGTCCTGGGATAATCCACCCTCGCCGCCGACCATGGCCTAATAGTCTTCACTCAGAACCCCACTGAACTGAGGAGCAGCTCGTGACTGAGGGGCAGCTCGGGACTGAGGGGCAGCTCGGGACTGAGGCAGCTCGGGACTGAGGGGCAGCTCGGGACTGAGGCAGCTCGGGACTGAGGGGAAGCTCGGGACTGAGGGGAAGCTCGGGACTGAGGGGCAGCTCGGGACTGAGGGGCAGCTCGGGACTGAGGGGAAGCCCAGTACTGAGAGAAAGCCCAGTACTGAGAGAAAGCCCAGTACTGAGAGGAAGCCCAGTACTGAGATGAAGCTCAGGCAGGTAGTAGGCTCCGGTAGATCCTGGCTGGCTGGCGGATCTGGAAGATTCTGGTTGACTGGCAGATCTGGAAGAGACTGGTTGACTGGCAGATCTGGAAGAATCTGGTTGACTGGCAGATCTAGAAGATCATGGCTGACTGACGGATCTAGCTGCTCTATGCAGACTGACAGCTCTGGCTGCTCCATGCAGGCTGACAGCTCCTTGCAGACTGACAGCTCCTTGCAGACTGGCAGCTCCTTGCAGACTGGCAGCTCCTTGCAGACTGACAGCTCTTTGCAGACTGGCAGCTCTGGCTGCTTCATGCAGACTGACAGCTCTGGCTGCTCCATGCAGGCTGGCAGCACCTTGCAGACTGGCAGCTCCTTGCAGACTGGCAGCTCCTTGCAGACTGGCAGCTCCTTGCAGACTGGCAGCTCCTTGCAGACTGGCAGCTCTGGCTGCTTCATGCAGACTGACAGCTCTGGCTGCTTCATGCAGACTGGCAGCTCTGACTGCTCTATGCAGGCTGGCAGCACCTTGCAGACAGGCAGCTCCTTGCAGACTGGCAGCTCCTTGCAGACTGACAGCTCTGGCTGCTTCATGCAGACTGGCAGCTCAGGCTACTCCGAACAGGCAGGAGGCTCCGGCAGCGCTGTAGAGGACGAAGGCTCTGATAGCGCTGAACAGGCGGGAGACTCCGACAGCGCAGGAGAGGAGAAAGGCTCTGATAGCGCTGAACAGGCAGGAGGCTCCGGCAGCGTAGGAGAGGCGAAGCGCACTGTAGGCCTGATGCGTGGTGCTGGCACTGGTGGTACTGGGCCGAGGACACGCACAGGAAGCCTGGTGCGGGGAGCTGCCACCGGAGGGCTGGTGTGTGGAGGTGGCACAGGATGGGCTAGACCGTGAAGGCGTACTGGAGATCTTGAGAGCAGTGTTGGCACAGGACGTGCAAGGCTAGGGATGTGCACAGGAGGCCTGGTGCGTGAGGCTGGCACATTTTTCACCAGCCGACTAACACGCACCTCAGGACGAGTATGGAGCGCTAACCCAGGTGCCATCAAATCCCCGACACGCTCCGTCGGACGAATATCGTACCTATAGCACCATACTAGCAACTCCCTCATTACTCTCTCCTCCACTTTTCCCATTAGCTCCTTCACAGTCTCTGCTTCGCTCACCTCTAACACCGGCTCTGGTTCTGGTCTCCTCTTTGGCTCCTCACGATAAACAAGGAGAGTTGGCTCAGGTCTATCTCCTGACTCAGCCACTCTCCTTCTGAGCCCCCCCCCAATACA
The DNA here is from genome assembly GCF_023373465.1 of Oncorhynchus keta. NCBI lineage: Eukaryota > Metazoa > Chordata > Actinopteri > Salmoniformes > Salmonidae > Oncorhynchus > Oncorhynchus keta. The sequence goes on from NC_068437.1 coordinate 33,987,220, forward strand.
TTTTTGGGGCTGCTTTTCGGGCTTCCCTCTGCGCCGTCGTGAATGCCTCTCCAACTCCATTCTCCTATAGCCCTCTTCGCACTGCTCCAGCGAATCCCAGGCGGGCGCCGGCACTCTCTCTGGGTCGACCGCCCACCTGTCTATTTCATCCCACGTAGTATACTCCATACTTCTGCTGTCCATAACGTCCTCCCTTCGCTGCTCCTGCTGCCTGTTACCACGCCACTCGGTCCGTGTGTGGTGGGTGATTCTGTAACGGTGTTCTTCGTTTGTTGAAAGAGAGTCGGACCAAAATGCAGCGTGGTGGTTACTCATGTCTTTAATGAAAAAAGCGATACATGAAATAACTATACAAATACAAAACAACAAACGGAGCGTGAAAACTAATTACAGCCTATCTGGTGAACACTACACAGAGACAGGAACAATCACCCACGAAATACACAGAGAAACCCCGGCTACCTAAATACGGTTCCCAATCAGAGACAACGAGAATCACCTGACTCTGATTGAGAACCGCCTCAGGCAGCCAAGCCTATACAACACCCCTACTCAGCCGCAATCCCAAATACTACAAACCCCAATACGAAATACAACAAAATAAACCCATGTCACACCCTGGCCTGACCAAATAATAAACGAAAACACAAAATACTAAGACCAAGGCGTGACAATCCCACAACTAAAGGTGGAAAAAAAGGCTGCCTAAGTATGATCCCCAATCAGAGACAACGATAGACAGCTGCCTCTGATTGGGAACCATACCCGGCCAACAAAAACTAGAATGCCCACCCAAATCACCCCCCGACCTAACCAATTGGAGAAATAAAAAGGCTCTCTACGTGCGTGACAAATGCACTGCTCGATTGGGGGACCTTACAGATAATTCTATGTTTGGGGTACAGAGATGAAGTAGTCATTAAAAAGTTATGTTAAAAACTATTATTGCACACAGAGCGAGTCCATGCAACTTATGCGATTTTTAAAAATGCATTTTCACCCCTTTTTTCTCCCCAATTTCATGGTATCCAATTGGAAGTAGTTACAGTAATATCTCATCGCTGCAATTCCCATATGGACTCGGGAGAGGCGAAGGTCGAGAGTCACGAGTCCTCCGAAATATAACCTAACCACTGCTTCTAGACACAATGCCCATCCAACCCGGAAGCCAGCCGCACCAATGTGTCGGACCGTGTCAGCGTGCACTGTGCCCGGCCCGCCATTATGTGCCTTGTTGAGCAAATTTTTACTGCTGAACTTATTTAGGCTTGCCATAACAACGGTTTGAATACTTGTTGACTCAAGACATTTTAGCTTTTCATCTTTTTAATGAATTTGTAAAAATTTCGAAGAACATAGTTTCACTTTGACATTATGTAGGCTAGGGACAAAGAAAATCTCAATTTAATCTATTTTTAATTCAGGCTGTAACATAGCAAAATGTGGAAAAAGTCGAGGGGTGTGAATACTTTCTGAAGGCACTGTATCTGACATGTCTCTCAGATATGGGAAGTGACCTGTCCCAACATCCCTGTCCCTCTCCCCCTCCACTCAGTATTTTTGTTAAACAGAAAACCCAAACATATGGCAGCAGATCCACAAGGTCTGCCATGAGAGGTGACTGTATAGTTCCCTTAAGGAAAAGCACCTTGAGTAAATTTGTTTTCTCTGTGAGAGCTTCCCATGTCTGGAATACACTGCCACCAGACACACATAAATGCATCACATATCACACTTTCACAAAATGCTTGAAGACATGGCTAAAGGTCAATCAGATTTGTGAACATGGTCCTTAGCTGTGTGTTGCCGCTTTCCATGTTGTCTGTTGTCTGTAGCTTGTGAGGTGTGGGAACACTTTGTTGCTTTTATGAATTTTGTCTTGCTGCTCTTTGTTCTATGTTGCTCTGTCTGTATGCTACGTCTTGCTTGTACTATGTTGCTCTGTCTGTATGCTACGTCTTGCTTGTCCTATGTTGCTCTGTCTGTATGCTATGTCTTGCTTGTCCTATGTTGCTCTGTCTGTATTCTATGTCTTGCTTGTCCTATGTTGCTATTGTCTATATTGTAATTGTTTTTAATAACCTTCCCAGGGACTGCGGTTGAAAATTAGCCGGCTGGCTAAAACCGGTACTTTCACTGAAATGTTGATGTGCACTGTCCCTGTAAAAATAAAATAAACTCAATAAATAAACTCAAACATGAGTGGGTATGCTGTAGCCTAGGTTTCGTGGCCTATGTGATGAGTGGGAAGAAAAGAATGTTGACGCACCATTTACTAATATGCCTGACATTGCCTGTCTTTAAAACACAGAGCAGCCCTATTTACATCGTGATGTATTTCATTACGGTGTACGTTATCCTCATGCGATCTTGTTCTGCCACTGGGCGGCGTGCATAGGGTTTCACAAAGCAAGACAAAATGGAAGATAGTCTAGTCTCTTGTCAGAAATCTCATTTTTTGGGGGAGATTGCAAAATATGAACTTTTGATTCAATACAGGAGACAAATATTGTTTCAGTTAATAACAAAATAGGTTTAATTTAGTTACTTTTCACTTGTTAGCTGAAGGCTAGTCTATACTAGCGCGAGCAACCTCCACCTAATAATTATAATCAAAAACGTGTCAATAACATCTCAATTAACTAAAACAGGAGGAAACAGTCATAAAGTATAATTGTCTTAACAACCAATCTGTATTATTTAACATACTAGTAGAATTGTATTCACTTTTAGGAATGAGTAATTGTTTACAAGTTACTAGCTATCCACATATTTTCATCTTCTTCTGTGGTTTGGTAACTTCCTGTCCTTCTATGAATTTTGTCCGGACTGAAGGGTTGTGACTAGATGGAGTACAGCTACGACCGGCAGTGACTTTTCATAGCAGGTTAGGATGGCGTTTTAGATAACCCTAACACTAACCCTATCCCTTTTTCCTAACCTTAATCTAATTCTCCTAACCTGCTACATTCATTTTCCTAATCTGCTGTGTTAATTCTCCTAACCTGCTATGGAAAAGTAACTTCCTGTCATCACTTCTACCACCTAGTCAAAACCGGACTGAAAAAGCCCCAGAGTTTGGAAAACTTCTAAGTATGTATGACAGTCGCCCCACAACAGAACCTTCAACCGCATTGTTGCATTGCGTGGAAGCTAAAGTGCTTGACTCAGATTGCATATATGTTCAGTTAGAAATCAATTATACACTGTGTTGTTGGAGAATAGCTGGACATTTCCATAGAAAACTGTATTTGACAGAACATGGAACAATGCAGGGAATCACACACAGTTCTGTTGTAAAATGTCTGTTGTAAAATGGGATTACTTTAGGCTGATGTTTTGGAGGAATTTCTGTTGTATTTTGCAAGGATTCCCTGGGTGTAGAGATTATGTCCTCGAGTATCAGACACTTGACAGGGGAATAATACATGTAGCTTAAATGTAAGTAATTACAATTGACTCACACTGGTTGTAGTCGACATAAACAGGTGGGAAGAAGCTCCCCACCCCAAGCCCCTTCTCTCTATTTCTCTTTCTCTCAAAAGCATTCCAATACTGCTGAATAAATATTTGGATAGTTTGAAAAAACATGTAGCAAAAAATGTGGAAAGAAAAACAATGAACTGGGTGCCAGCCACCTCAGGGAATTTTACAAGGTGCAGCAGGCAACAAAAGGCTTCCCAGTCTCCATCACAACAAAAAGTTTGATATGCATGTTGGCACAGGCTTGCAAATGCCAAGCAAACTGAGTTTACCCAGTAGGCCCTGGCCTATGCACTACTACAAAAGGCTAGACAAAGTTGCAATTTCTCTTTTCATATGTTACATATGTCCCCCATGTTTTTGAAAAGTGTTGATTGAATGTCGCAGTGCTAGCATAGTCATTAGGAAAACATTTGGGTCTCGTCCAGCTAGACTTTTCCCCCTAAATTCAATAGCTTTATTAGTATGCTCTCAGCGGTTTTGCTCAGAAACCAGTTGAGTGGTCCAGAGTTTTGGCCAACCTGATCTTTGCTAAGAAAATTGATTTCTTATTTGTTCAGACATTTCAGCACAAGCAAATGGTTAGCAGCATATCTGGTACTTATCAAATAGACATAGAAGCAGATAAGATAAATGGAGAGATAGCCTATGTGTAGAGATTAGAGAATGAAAGGAAGAAAGAGAGGAGAGAAGTCTCAGGAGCTGAGTCTTGCTACTCCACTGACAGATCCGTCACACTTTTCTGCCTCCCTGATACCAGCCCTCCTCTCCATCCCTCTCTCCCCACAGTGCTAGCAGGCATTGATCTGCATCCTGGTTCAAAAGTATTATCCAACACAGACACAGTGTCACAATTTGAGACAAAACGATTAATGAATACTTGATGTGTCACGGTTTTCTTGTGTCGAAGGAGAGACGGACCAAAATGCAGCGTGGTTGAAGTTCATGTTTCTTAATAAGACAACTAAACATGAACATAATACTAAACAACAACCGTGGAAAACCAAAACAGCCCTATCTCGTGCCGCAAACACAGAGACAGGACCAATCACCCCACAAAACCCAACACCAAACAGGCTACCTAAATATGGTTCCCAATCAGAGACAATGACTAACACCTGCCTCTGATTGAGAACCATATCAGGCCAAACATAGAAATAGACAAACTAGACATGTAACATAGAATGCCCACTCAGATCACACCCTGACCAAACAAAACACAGAAACATACAAAGCAAACTATGGTCAGGGTGTGACATGATGCCCTTACTGCCAGCATCTATTAGCCTGGTTGGCGCCATAGAGTTTACACAAGTAGTTCACAGTACTGCATGCTCAGTTTCCACATAGTGTTGTACAACTACTGTGGTACTTGCTATTTAGTGGGCATTACATTTCTGTCGGTAGATGACATATGGTGCTTCTGTAGGTATGTATCTCTAGAGTAATGTAATGGTAGTAGTATGATATAAGTTGTATATGATATATAGTATGATATAAATTGTGTCTAGAGGAATCTGTAGTACAGTCTGTAGATACAGAGCAGCTGGTAGATGACATAAACTTTCTGCACTAATGAAGCACATCCTGTAAAAGGTCTGCACTAATGAAGCACATCCTGTAAAAGGTCTGCACTAATGAAGCACATCCTGTAAAAGGTCTGCACTAATGAAGCACATCCTGTAAAAGGTCTGCACTAATGAAGCACATCCTGTAAAAGGTCTGCACTAATGAAGCACATCCTGTAAAAGGTCTGCACTAATGAAGCACATCCTGTAAAAGGTCTGCACTAATGAAGCACATCCTGTAAAAGGTCTGCACTAATGAAGCACATCCTGTAAAAGGTTTGTATAGACACAATGTGTATAATATGTGAAAATCTCTGGGGCATTGTGAAGACTGTATATGAGTGGTTTCAGATGGAGTTGGATGTACTGGCTATTACAGTATGTATGCTAAGATATAGCATACTGCTGCCAGCATATGATGTAATGTGCATGTCTATTTATGTGCCTGCACTTGTGTGTGTATATACTGTATGTCAGTGTGGAGGAATGCGGTGTCTCGCTTGACTCTGAGGTGGTGTGATTGTATTTGTATGTATTAGGGATCCCCATTAGCTGCTACTCTTCCTGGGATCCAAACATATTAAGGCACTTACATTAGACATAAAACAAAGGATATAACAGTACATCATATAACATTATTACACCACTACATATCTACAATACAAAATGTATAATATGTATAACTGTGAAGAGAACAAAAGGAGAGGAGAGTTAATTTTACATTTACATTTAAGTCATTTAGCAGACGCTCTTATCCAGAGCGACTTACAAACATAGTTAATCTGTGGGGTGAGAAGAGTAGAGGAGAGCTGAGCTGGGTCTGTAGTGTTTAATTAGAGATTGCAATCCCTTCACCCCTCCTTGTATGCCCAGGACCGGACAGAAGGACATTTATGGCAATATGTATGCCGCTGACAGTATGATTGTGTGCGTGTGTGTGTGTGTCCGCATAAGTTGTGCACATTTGAGAGTGTGGCAGGTGAGCCTAGTGATGTATGAAACAGAAATTGTTTTGTAAGCGCAATAATCAAATTTCACGGGGTGAGCCTACTAACACAGATGTCAGCCTCTTCTGTAACCAACGGATGTAATTCCATGCTGGATCCCTCAGATTCAAATAAACATACACATAAATACTCATTCTCCACTTTAATTGATTGCTTTAATCTGGCCTCTCTACTGGTACACTTGAACCATCCACTCCCTTCCCTAATTTCTCCTTCCCCTCTATATCTCTGTCTCCTAACCTCTCTTCTCCTCAAGCCGTCTATCTCTACATCCCTCATTCACTCTCTCGTTCGCTACCTCCTTCGCCCCCTCCCTCTCTCCCTCTCATTCCAGCTGATCTGTGCAGTGTAGCGGGTGTAGGACGGGGTGGGCCTGCCTTCCCGCCTATCTGCCTTCCTGATTTAATGAGGTCCTATAGGGATTGGACTGAAGCCATCAAACGCTGCACTCCTCTCCTCTCTGCCATACAGCCAGCTGTGTTAAACAGATGTGCTGGCGTTAATGATAGCAGCACTGTCTCATACCCAGCATGTGTGAATGCAGGGATGGGGAACAGGAGAGAAACAAGAGGAAAGAGGGAGAGGTGAGAAAAGGGGAGGAGAGGCGCTCTAGCATAGAAACAAAGCTCTTCTCTGATTAAGTGGAGGTAATGAGTGAGAGGAGAGGAGGGGGAAAAGGGAGGTGCGATAAGGGAAATCTCCTAGATTACAGATTACCTGGGGTGAGAGAGGAGAGAATACATTTGGAGGGAGGTGGAGGGAGATTGGGGGAGAGATGGAGAGAGGAGGTGAAGAGGTGTTGGGAGATTTGGGGAGAGATCAAATAAAATAAAATTGTATTTGTCACATACACATGGTTAGCAGATATTAATGCTCCTTGTTCACCCACGACTGCGTGGCCATGCACGCCTCCAACTCAATCGTCAAGTTTGCAGACGACACTACAGTGGTAGGCTTGATTACCAACAACGACGAGACGGCCTACAGGGAGGAGGTGAGGGCCCTCGGAGTGTGGTGTCAGGAAAATAACCTCACACTCAACGTCAACAAAACAAAGGAGAAGTCCGTACAGGTGCATCAAAGCTGGGACCGAGAGACTGAAAAACAGCTTCGATCTCAAGGCCACCAGACTGTTAAACAGAGACCACTAACATTGAGTGGCTGCTGCCAAAATACTGACTCAACTCCAGCCACTTTAATAATGGAAAAATTGATGTAAAACATGTATCACTGGCCACTTTAAACAATGCCACTTCATATAATGTTTACATACCCTACATTACTCATCTCATATGTATATACTGTACTCTATATACCATCTACTGCATCTGGTCATCTTTATGTAATACATGCATCACTAGCCACTTTTATATGTTACCCTACATTACTCATCTCATATGTATATACTGTACTCGATACCCTCTACTGCGTCTTGCCTATGCCGTTCTGTACCATCACTCATTCATATATCTTTAAAACAAATCAAATAAAATCAAATTTATTTATATAACCCTTCGTACATCAGCTGATATCTCAAAGTGCTGTACAGAAACCCAGCCTAAAACCCCAAACAGCAAGCAATGCTTGTGTGTATAAGGTAGTTGTTGTGAAATTGTTAGGTTAGATAACTCGTTGGTTATTACTGCATTGTCGGAACTAGAAGCACAAGCATTACGCTACACTCACATTAACATCTGCTAACCATGTGTATGTGACAAATAAGATTTGATTTGATTTAATGCGAGTGTAACGAAATGCTTGAAGAGAAGTGGAGGGAGGTGGACAGGTGGTTTGGGGGAGGGAGAAAGGTGTAGCGAAGTGAAGAGGTGAAGGGAGATTGGGGTAGAGATTGAGAGGGATGGAGGTACAGTAGGTGGACAGCCCAGACACTAAATCCTCCTGGTGTATTTGTGAGAGCTAACAAAACCACAAGCTGACAGCAGCATCAGACCATAAAAGACTGGGAGAGAAGCGTGAGAGATGGAAATGGAGAGAGTTTATTGTTAATTAGGATCTATGGGAAACGGAGAGAGAGAAATAAAGAGGAGAAGAATATAGGAGGTGGATAGAGAGAGAATTGCAGTTCGAGGAAGAGCATAGTAAAAGGGAAACAGGAGAAAAAAAGAGAGATTCATTCACTCATCCTCTCTCTCTCTCTCTTTCATTCACTCATCCTCTCTCTCTCTCTCTCTCTCTCTCTTTCACTCACTCATCCTCTCTCTCTCTCTCTCTCTCTCTCTCTCTCTCTCTCTCTCTCATTCACCCCATCCTCTCTCTCTCTCTCTTTCATTCACTCATTCTCTCTCTCTCTCTCTCTCTCTCTCTCTTTCACTCACTCATCCTCTCTCTCTCTCTCTCTCTCTTTCATTCACTCATCCTCTCTCTCTCTCTCTTTCATTCATTCATCCCTCTCTCTCTCTCTCTCTCTCTCTCTCTCTCTCTCTCTCTCTCTCTCACTCATCTCTCTCCTCTCTCATCTCTCTCTCTCTCTCTCTCTCTTTCATTCACTCATCCCTCTCTCTCTCTCTCTCTTTCATTCACTCATTCTCTCTCTCTCTCTCTCTCTCTCTCTCTCTCTCTCTCTCTCTTTCACTCATCATCTCTCTCTCTCTCTCTCTCTCTCTCTCTCTCTTTCATTCACTCATCCTCTCTCTCTCTCTCTTTCATTCACTCATCCTCTCTCTCTCTCTCTTTCATTCACTCATCCTCTCTCTCTCTCTCTCTCTCTCTCTCTCTCTCTCTCTCTCTCTCTCTCTCTGGGAGAATCTCAATTGCATACTCCTTTTTCCTCGCTTCCGTCTCAAAATCCATTGGAGGAAAAGGTCAGAGTGGACGGATCTCTGGCTTCTCATCCAATAGCTTTTGAGAAGGAGGCAAGGAAAGAGGAGGCAGGATGCGAGGGGATTGTAAACTCACTCCCTCTAACTCACCCTTACTCACTCTCTTTGTCTTTATCTCAGCCAGCTCTGCCTCTGTCTTTCTGACCATCCCTCACACACAGACATAGAGTTAAGTAACAGCAGGGGGCCTCAGGATTCCCAGAAGTTTCTCATTATGGCTACAAAGAGGTGGCCCAAACAAAGGCCTAACCTCCGCGCTGTGCTGGGACGCACACAGAGAGGTACGTATGGTTCAATCATGCCTTGTTACCAGGATGCTGATTATGCTTCCCTGTGTTATTTTTCCTGCAGTCAAATGACCAAATTTCCCTCATGGGTGGAATATTATTCATCTTTTTTATAACTTCATAATTAATAGATGTACTTTTTTTACGTCGAAAATCTGGTGTGTCTATGTCAAACGGTTTCATTATATTTCAGTTTTCTGTGATGTATATAGAGTGTAGTATTGGTTTGCAAACTGAAAATGTAATAAATGTCAACTCCATATCTGACATGGTAAAGGTATCTTCTTTTTTAAAGCCCATAACCACATGTGTGAGGTGTATACTTTTGTTGCAAGGTAGATTTGTTTAAGACTACCAATAAACACTCTGTCTGATCCTGATTCATTGCACTGAAGTGAAAGGTTATTGTAGCATAAAACAGAGAGAGAGAGGGTCTGATGTGAAACAGCACAATGAGTTACAGTATCTCACCGTATTCTTAGAGAGAGAACCTTAACCCACCCATCTGATGTCAGCTTAGAAAGGAGAATTTGATGATTGATGGTTTAACTGAGAACGTAATAGAGAAATAATTGTGTCACACTGTATTGTGTTCCACTTGGACAGACCTACAGTATCCTGTTTTCATCAGCAGAATCAGGGCAGGATTTGCTCTCACATAGACAAGTGTGTGTAAGTTGCCTCTGCATGTCACTGTATTTAGCACTAAACTACATCCTAATGGAATTACTGTGTGTTTATAAATGTGAGTATTGGAACAGGGCCATGGCAAAGCTTTATGACAGGACTTAGCCTTATCACACATCACAGGCCATGTCACAGGACCTAATGTGGTAATAAGGCTGTCAACCTGTCAGTTAAGAGATGTTGACTGAAATGTTTTATTTTTTGACATTTTTATTTCACCTTTATTTAACCAGGTAGGCCAGTTGAGAACACCTTTATTTAACCAGGTAGGCCAGTTGAGAACACCTTTATTTAACCAGGTAGGCCAGTTGAGAACACCTTTATTTAACCAGGTAGGCCAGTTGAGAACACCTTTATTTAACCAGGTAGGCCAGTTGAGAACAAGTTCTCATGTACAACTGTGACCTGGCCAAGATAAAGCAAAGCAGTGCGACACAAACAACAACACAGAGTTACACATAAACAAACGTACAGTCAATAACACAATAGAAAAGGTCTATGTACTATGTGTGCACATATAGAAGATTAGGGAGGTAAGGCAATAAATAGGCCATAGAGGCGAAATAATTACAATTTAGCATTAACACTGAAGTGATAGATGTGCAGATGATGATGTGCAAGTAAGTATACATACTGGGGTGCAAAAGAGCAAGAATATAAATAACAAAATGGCGATGAGGTAGTCGGGTGTGCTATTTACAGATTGGCTGTGTACAGGTACAGGGATTGGTAAACTGCTCTGACAGCTGATGATTAAAGTTAGAGGGGGAGATATAAGTCTCCAGCTTCAGTGATTTTTGCAATAAGTCAATGTTGAAGACATCTCATATGTGTACATCCAGGACAGTTTGACAGGGTTCACAATGGGGATGATATGCAGTCCGTCATGTGAACTACAGAGAGAAAATGTATGTGTGTGTGTGTGTGTGTGTGTGTGTGTGTGTGTGTGTGTGTGTGTGTGTGTGTGTGTGTGTGTGTGTGTGTGTGTGTGTGTGTGTGTGTGTGTGTGACAGAGAGAGAGAGAGAAAGAGAGAGAGTGAGAGAATGTGTGTGTCTTTGTGCGTGGCCTTGGTATTGCTGATGTTGACTGTCCTCTTTGTCCAGTGCAGTGGAACATCTTGACCAGCAGTAACCCTAGATAAGTTGCTAGTGTCAAACACACACACACACACATTTCTGACCTGTATTTCATTAGTGGGCAACTCTCCCTTTGAGGCTTTGAAGGCTCTGTTGCATACAGTAGCTGCAAGACTTCACTTTTGGAGAACCGGTGGCTTTGATTGGCTTGAAGTGATCCCTTATGTGGCAATTATCTCAGAGGATTTTCATAGACCATCAAACTTGTTAGCAAAGAGGCAAGTCAGTGGTTCTCTTCTGGGTCTGGGACTGCTTGTCTAGAGGTGTTTAGAAGATGAGCTCTGAGGAGATTTCATAATCACAGCCACCTGCTCACTAATCTGCTGTGTGTGTGTGATCTTGCTCTAGCTCTGATAATATGAAGGAGCCGGAGGCCACAAACAGGGTGAAATGTTCAGGAATCCAGAGTTCAATTTGCTCTGGTTGGCTACTAGAAACCATTATGTCTGCTTCTTTACATAAGCATGGACATTTCACAAACACATTAGTTGCAAACTTACTCTGTCATGCCATTTTAATTTAATTTCGTACAGGGATGCCAAATAATTATTACATATTTTATTTTTTAATTTCAACTTTATTTAACCAGGTAGGCTAGTTGAGAACAAGTTCTCATTTACACCTGCGACCTGGCCAAGATAAAGCAAAGTAGTTTGACACATACAACAACACTTATACATGGAATAAACAAACATACAGTCAATAATACAGTAGAAAAAGTATATATACTGTGTGTGCAAATGAGGAAAGATAAGGGAGGTCAGGGCAATAAATAGGCCATGGTGGCGAAGTAATTACAATATAGCAATTAACCTCTTGGTTCTACCTGGCACGCAGGCGTCCCATCTAGAGCTCTGGAAATGCAAATGCGCTACGCTAAATGCTAATAGTATTAGTTAAAACTCAAACGTTCATTAAAATACACATGCAGGGTATTGAATTAAAGCTACACTCGTTGTGAATTCAGGCAACAAGTCAGATTTTTAAAATGCTTTTCGGCGAAAGCATGAGAAGCTATTATCTGATAGCATGTAACACCCCAAAAGACCCGCAGGGGACGTAAACAAAATAATTAGCATAGTCGTCGCTACACAAACCGCACAAATAAAATATAAAACATTCATTACCTTTGACCATCTTCTTTGTTGGCACTCCTAGATGTCCCATAATCACTATTGGGTCTTTTTTTCCCCGATTAAATCAGTCCATATATAGCCTAGATATCGATCTATGAAGACTGTGTGATAAACGGAAGAAAATAGCGTTTCATAACGTAACGTCATTTTTTAAAATTCAAAAAGTCGACGATAAACTTTCACAAAACACTTCGAAATACTTTTGTAATGCAACTTTAGGTATTAGTACACGTTAATAAGCGATAAAATTCATCAGGAGGCGATGTAAATTCTATAGGTGTCTGTTTCGAAAAAATGTCTTGGAGAGAGCTCGACCAAAACATCCGGTCGGAGACCGGAGGGAATCGATTCCCTTGATTCGGTTAGACCAAGAATCAATTGCGAATCAAATGACAAGACTCTAGACAACGTGGAAGCTGTAGGCACTGCAACCTCGGCCTCATTTAATTCAATTCACTTTGAACAATTCCTTGAAGTCGCGGATTGATATTTTTTTCAATTTTCAATGATCAGATATTCCTGCACTTTTCGATGAAACCCACGTTCTGTTATAGTCACAGCCGTGATTTAACCAGTTTTATAAACGTCTGAGTGTTGTCTATCCACACATACTAATCATATGCATATACTATATTCCTGGCCTGAGTAGCAGGGCGCTGAAATGTTGCGCGATTTTTAACAGAATGCTCGAAAAAGTAGAGGGTCGACTTAACAGGTTAAACACTGGAATGGTAGATGTGCAGAAGATGAATGTGCAAGTAGAGATACTGGGATTCAAAGGAGCAAGATAAATAAATACATACAGTATGGGGATGAGGTAGTTGGATGGGCTATTTACAGATGGGCTATGTACAGGTGCAGTGATCTGTGAGCTGCTCTGACAGCTGGTGCTTAAAGCTAGTGGGGGAGATATGAGACTCCAGCTTCAGTGATTTTTGCAGTTTGTTCCAGTCATTGGCAGCAGAGAACTGGAAGGAAAGGCGGCCAAAGGAGGAATTGGCTTTGGGGGTGACCAGTGAAATATACCTGCTGGAGCACGTGCTACGGGTGGGTGCTGCTAGGATGACCAGTGAGCTGAGATAAGGCGGGGCTTTACCTAGCAAAGACTTGTAGATGACCTAGAGCCAGTGGGTTTGGCGACGAGGATGAAGCGAGGGCCAGCCAACGAGAGAGTACAGGTCGCAGTGGTTGGTAGTATATGGGGCTTTGGTGACAAAACGGATGGCACTAGCATCTCATAGCATCTCTACTTGCTCTATCTCAATACAGTCAGTAGTTTTGTTTGGCACAATTGCTTGAGTGAGGGTAGAGAAGAAAGGCATTGTTCATAAGAATATGTTATTATGAGAACTTTGATCAACTAGCTAGATATCATTTTACATTTGAGTGTATGAGGATTCGCCCACTCAGAGGTACAATTTTAAACTGTAATATCAGATGTTCTCTTTTCCACATCATTATCAGCATCTCAATGAGCGGTTTTGAGACAGTAATTTAGTTGTTTCCTCAACCGTAACCAAGAGGCAATCTATGCTTGACCGACCATTTACATGTTAGAGAATCTATTCGCCCTATCCACTTCATGGAATAGGTTATCAAGACTCTGTAACAACTTTCCTCCACTTTGTAGGCTGTATCTCCCTATTCCTAGGCATGGTACAACCTCAAGTGTTTGCTAAGAGGTACATTTAAGCGTGTTCTTTTACAGTCATCCAGGCCAGTGTGTGATCCCATCTCCCATTCCCTCTACATGGCAAGTGGCTAAGAGGCTGGTAGGCAGGGAGGCCCCCGAGGGGTGAACAGATATCCGGGGCCTACATGGCCCAGCTCCAATTATCTCTACCTCACAGCTACATTGTGATGCTCCAGTCATGAGAACCATCATCGGACTCCTTGGAACACACTGGGAAACTGCAGTTCCATTTACATCTCCCTGGCCCTCCCTGGCCCTCTCTGGCACATGCAATATAACCAGCAGCACACTGGAAAGTCTAAAGAAGTAGTCTAAAGCAAAAACTCACAATGTAGTTAGATTCACACGAGCCTTGCCTTGCGTGCTATACAGACATTTCACTGCATTGTACGGTGTGGAGTACTGTTGTACGATGTATTGTGCTGTTTTGAATTGGGATAGTTCTTTGGTGTGTGAGAGAGGTGGTGTGGGAAAAGGCTTGTTAAGCTGTGTGTTTAAAGCTGTTTAAAAGGCTGCTGCCATAGTCTCTGGGTATATCTGATGGCTCTATTACTCACTGCGCCTTGAGGTTTTACTTTCTTTAATTGAAATGAGAATCCAAGGTGCCTACTGCCTCCGTTAATCTATCAAGTGTGTGTTTGTGTGTGTGTGTTTGTGTGTGTGCAGCAGCAGCCAAAGAGCTTCCTCTCTTGTCTCTCTTCCACTTCTCTGTGGTGCATGGTGCGTTGCTAGGACAACTCCTCTGGGTGCTGGCTGTATCGCTACGTCTCTCTCAAAGCCGGAGCTTGGGGAACCTCCTCGCCCCGGGAACACAGCATAAAATTGGAATAATCGCTGTCGATTATGGTAGACAATGGCCTGCTGCTTCTGAAAGATTCATTCATTCCGGAAAAATAGAACTGTGGAGGGAGGGGGAGGCCAAGGGGTGGCGAGAAAGGGGCACCTCACTCCCCTCTCCGCTCCTCTTCTTTGCTCTCCCACGGTGGGCATAGTCATGACATCAGCGGCCCTCAATGGGACTGGCTTTCTGGACATGCCTGCTGCCCGCTGCCCCCTTCCAACCCTCCATACCCCCTTTCCTCCACTCCCTCCCTTTCTCGCCCCTGCCAGCTTGGACCCAGTGCTTGGCTGGGTGAGTTGGGGCCAACACCACTGTTTGCGTGAGAGACAAAAGCCCCTCAGAGGGAGAAGAGGGGAAGCGGAGTGCTTCACATGGTCCCAGCCAAAAGCAGGGATGGCTGCCTCCCTCTGCTCTCCTCCTAGCAGGCCTCTCCTTTGGCTTGGTGGTGGTGGTGTGACTCCCGTATGCCTGTATCGTCCTCTCCCCCACCTACCTCACCCCCAAAATGGTCTCTTTCCTCTCTGAACTAGAGCTCTTTGAAAGAGTATGACATGTTAAGGGATTTGGGATGAGTGATTTCTCATGCCACAACCTCTACTGACAGTGATTGCATTCCCCTGGCTTTTGTTGGGCTGATGGCCATTTGTCTGGGAGAGGAAATAGCTTTCCAACACATTTCCTTCATTAGATCTAGAATGATGTGGTACTGCTCTATAGGTTGTGTAATCCCATGCTGCTGTGAGACAGGGGACAAATCAGTATGACACCCAACTCTAGAGCTTTTCTCCTTAGTCTATGAAGTCGGCTTTCAGTCTGAATGCAGTAATAAATCCGTTTTTGATATTGTCCTCCTAATGTTCCATATGGCCTAAAGTTTCCTTGACAGTAGATACTGTCTGTCACATATGGAAACATGGTTTGTATCTTTATATCAATCTGATGGATAAACTATTATATAACATTAGAATATAAATATACAGAGACTGAAAAACAGCTTCTATTTCAAGGCCATCAGACTGTTAACTAGTCAACACTCGCCGGCCTCTGCCCAGTATCCTACCCTGAACTATAGTCTCTGTCACTAGCCAGCTACCACCTGGTTACTCAAACCTGCACCTTAAAGGCTGCTGGCTATGTACATAGAAATGGAACACTGGTCACTTTAATAATGTTTACATGTTGTTTTACTCATTTCTTATGTATATACTGTACTCTAGTCAGGGCCTATATTTAACTATTGCTGTACATGTACTATTCTATCCTATGTATTCTACAGACATATTACCTATACCTGAAATATCCATATACTGTCCATAATTTCTATACATCCCATCACATATATTTATTTATACTCTGGACCTACATTGCTTGTCCTAATATTTATATATTTCTTAATTCCATTCTTTTACTTTTTAGATGTGTGTGTATTGTTATTGTTAGATATTACTGCACTGTTGGAGCTAGGAACACAATAATTTCACTACACCCGCAATAACATCTGCTAAATATGTGTATGCGACCAATACAATTTGATTTGATATATACAGTTCTTCATCTCATGTACATGGCAACATTCTGACGCATATACAGATATATTTTAGGAATAAAAGTTGATCAGTAACCATCATGATGGGACTTATTCCCTCTATATTGTATACTGACCACTATTCTCCTGCATAAAGTTCATCCCTTTGACCTCCTCATTACCAGGAAGCCGAGGACAGCTGATGCAACATTTCCCCCTGCACCAGTATTGAGGACGCTGGTTGACGTACACCGTATATGGTCTGATGACATAGCTGGACACTGCTTCCCATTAACGTCTCATCCTCTGACCATGACGTCAATATCAGCATTATATACATCAAATCTTCAGTTAAACATTAAGAAGCTTAAGAAGCACTGACCATGCCATACAATTAGAGAGCTCCTTTCTCTCAGTGTAACGGCGTTCGTCTGGTGAAGGAGAGTCGGACCAAAACGCAGCGTGTAGATTGCGATCCATGTTTAATGAACAAAACGTAACACAAATCTAAATACAAACACTACAAAACAAAGAACGTAACGAAAACCGAAACAGCCTATACTAGTGTAAACTAACACAGAGACAGGAACAAGGACACTAAGGACAATCACCCACGACAAACTCAAAGAATATGGCTGCCTAAATATGGTTCCCAATCAGAGACAACGATAAACACCTGCCTCTGATTGAGAACCACTCCAGACAGCCATAGACTTTGCTAGATCACCCCACTAGCTACAATCCCAATATATACACACCCACATACAAAAACCCATGCCACACCCTGGCCTGACCCAATACATAAAGATAAACACAAAATACTTCGACCAGGGCGTGACACTCAGTCTCTCTCACTGGCCCATCCAGAGGATATGAAGCCCAGACAAGAACTTGATAACCCAGGGGGGTTACAGCTAAAACCAGCCAATGCGGAATAGATGGAGCAACCCCCCTCCCTAAACTGGAGTGTTGACTCCTCCCTCTAGCCCCCTGTGTGGTGTGTGTGAGTCTGTGTGTGTGAGAGATTGTGTGTAGTTCCTGTGCACAGAAGCCTGGTCCACTTCAATGGTAGTGACAGACATCAGGACTGACTGTGAAGCTTTGGGCAGTGTGGCTGAGGTGGGATGCTTGTCTCTCTCTGGATGCTAACAAAATGCTGCTGGCCTACTATGAACTGTAGCTGAGTTTTTGGAAGATCCAGTTGAATTACACAGAGCTCAATATGCTGAGGTGTGTTGTCTTCGTACTTACGACAATGTCAGGAGCACCAGTGTTTCCACCTTGTCTTTCTACTGGCTGATTGACACTTTCTGTACAGCATAGCATGAGGCAGAATATTATCTAACCTTGGTCAATGTACACAGCACCCAGCTAGCACATACCGCTGTGAGCACCATATGTTTCTATAGTGGGAATTCCAGTACCTCAGCATAACGTTTTCTACAGGTTTCCTCATTGTTTTATTTAAAGTCATGTTCTCAGAACATTAAGAAAACTTTCCATAAAAACCATAAGAAAACATTAGTAACATTCAAAGAACGTTCTAAGAATGTAATATAATAACATTTACATTCCATTCTCAGTGTCAACAAAACTCTCTCTATCCTCTATCTTGTTAAGTGTTGCCAGGTGTGTTCGCTATGTCCACTAATTGACCACACCTGCTCTTAATCTGTTTGAATAGACTAAAATGAACAGTTTTGTGTCAAAACAGTTCAGCTAAGCCAGCATTGTTATTAATAGTCATATTGAAGCATGTTCTCAGAATGTTATTTAACCCTTGTGCTTTGCTGAAGAAAAATTATGTCCATTGTGGTATGGGTCAGATTGACCCGCACAGTTTAAACACACTCAAGGCAGTCAAAGAATCATGTTAAAGCAGCCAAGACTTTATTTTGTCTTGTCAAAACTTTCAGAAAGAAGAAATACAATAACATTTTATTTAAAAAAAATATTTAAGAACTATTTCTTAAACATATTTCCTTTCTCAAAAACAAGCATTTTCTGTTTGGACCTCATTTTTAAGTCTGTGTAAGAGATCTGCTGCTCTCACACTGAGAAGGAGAAGCTTGGGAAAGCTCCTTTTCACCCAAACATAATTATAAGAGTGCAGCCAGAACCAGTCTAAACAAAATACATCAAATACACTTGTTTATTTTGGACCTGTCGCAAATATCGAGCTTCAATGCCATACAATGCCATACAACACTCCTTCCGTGGCCTCCAACTGCTCTTAAACGCTAGTAAAACCAAATGCATGCTTTTCAACCGTTCGCTGCCTACACCCGCACGCCCGACTAGCATCACCACCCTGGATGGTTCCGACCTAGAATATGTGGACATCTATAAGTACCAAGGTGTCTGGCTAGACTGTAAACTCTCCTTCCAGACTCATATCAAACATCTCCAATCCAAAATCAAATCTAGTCGGCTTTCTATTTCGCAACAAAGCCTCCTTCACTCACGCTGCAAAACTTATCCTAGTAAAACTGACTATCCTACCGATCCTCGACTTCGCCGATGTCATCTACAAAATAGCTTCCAATACTCTACTCAGCAAACTGGATGCAGTTTATCACAGTGCCATCCGTTTTGTTACTAAAGCACCTTATACCACCAACCACTGCGACCTGTATACTCTAGTCGGCTGGCCCTCACTACATGTTCGTCGCCAGACCCACTGGCTCCAGGTCATCTACAAGTCTATGCTAGGTAAAGCCTCGCCTTATCTCAGTTCACTGGTCACGATGGCAACACCCACCCGTAGCACGCGCTCCAGCAGGTGTATCTCACTGATCATCCCTAAAGCCAAAACCTAATTTAGTCGCCTTTCGTTCCAGTTCTCTGCTGCCTGCTACTGGAACGAATTGCAAAAATCGTTGAAGTTGGAGACTTTTATCTCCCTCACCAACTTTAAACATCTACTATCTGAGCAGCTAACCGATCGCTGCAGCTGTACATAGTCTATTGGTAAATAGCCCACCCATTTTCACCTACCTCAGCCCCATACTGTTTTTATTTTATATACTTTTCTGCTCTTTTGCACACCAGTATCTCTACCTGCACATGTTCATCTGATCATTTATCATTCCAGTGTTAATCTGCTAAATTGTAATCATTCACTCCTATTCATTGCCTACCTCCTCATGCCTTTGGCACACAATGTATATAAATTATTTTTTTCTACTATGTTATTGATTTGTTTATTGTTTAATCCATGTGTAACTCTGTGTTGTTGTCTGTTCACACTACTATGCTTTATCTTGGCCAGGTCGCAATTGCAAATGAGAACTTGTTCTCAACAGGCCTACCTGGTTAAATAAAGGTGAAATAAAAATAAATCAATCTGTACGCATGAAAGCCTCCTGGTCAAAAGGATCCACAACATCATGTTTGTATACAAAATCTACACAGACATTCCACAACATTTGATTTAATTTAATAATTTAATTTAATGGAGAAAAAGAGGCTAACTAGTATTTTAGACAACTCAAAAGTGGAAATGGTTCAAATTGACCCACAATGTAATAGGAGGGTTAATTACCTTCAAATAAGCTATAATTTCCATTCTCAGAACATTAATAAAACCTCAGAGGAAGACATTCAAGGAGCCATAGTAAAACGCTCTCAGAAGCTCCATGCAACCCCAAAATGTATGTTTCTAGAATAGGAAGAATGTTCACTTCTGTTCTCAGAAAGAAAAAAAAAACATTCAGTTTCACAGGTCAGGAAACCTATTTCTTCATTCCCAGAACCAATGGGAAAAAAAAAACATACATTCACAGAACTTCCAAGGAACCAAATGTGCTAGCTGGGCACTCACTACACCAGAGATGAAGTGCATTCCTGTAGTCCTCTGCTCATCTCTTTTCATCTCTCGCACATTGATCCTCTTCTTGATCACTGGAAGGGCTTTTGTGGGCTGGTGCCTCCAATGAGCAGAGAAAACCTGCTCTGTGGGAACATGCAGAGGTTTCAATGTGTCTAGTACATTTTCTATAGGCTGTTTATACTCACCTGATAGGGATTATTGTCATAACAATTGATGCTAACTGGTACAAAAATCAAGTCCAGGAAAGAGAAATATATTTTTGCATGGAAAGATCAGACCTGTGACCTAGTGTTCTAAATCACTATGCACAATGTGACGGTACTGTCTGTGCCTGGAAATATGTCTGGCCAGGGTGGTTCGACCTTAATTCCATTACAGGGAACTAAAGAAAAACAGAAAGGGGATGTTCAGGTTTTTATGGCTACTGTCCCCATGTACACAGAGAGCTAATATTAATAATATGCAATCTCTCCTGGCTCAAAGTGGAGGAGAGATTGACTTGATCATTACTGGTATTTATGAGAGGTATTGACATGTTGAATGCACCGAATTGTCTGTTTGAACTAATGGCACACAGCTCAGACACCCATACTATAAGGGCAGAAGGCGAGACCCAAATGCAGACACAGGAGGCAGATGGTTGAACTCCGATATTTATTATAACAAAAGGGGTAGGCAAAAGGCAGTTCGGGGACAGGCGAGAGTTCATAAACCAGGTCAGAGTCCAAACAGTACCAGGCGATAGGCAGGGTCGAGGTCAGGACAGTCAGGGGTTCAGTGATCAAGTCCAAACAGTACAAGGGGATAGGGAGGCTCGAGATCAGAACAGGCAGAGTGGTCAGGCAGGCGGATTCGGCGTCAGGACAGGCAAGGGTCAAAACCAGGAGGGATAGGAAAAAGCAGAGACTGCGAAAAATAGGAGAAACGCTGGTTGACTTGGCAAAACAAGACAAACTGGCACAGAGAGATGGGAAACACAGGGATAAATACACCGGGGACTAATAGGGAAAACAGGAGACACCTGGAGGTGAGTGGAGACAATCACAAGGACAGGTGAAACAGATGACACATGTATACCCCAGAAGACATGCCACAAGAGGCCTCTTCACAGTCCCCAAGTCTAGAACAGACTATGGGAGGCACACAGTACTACATAGAGCCATGAATTCATGGAACTCTATTCCACATCAAGTAACTGAGGCAAGCAGTAAAATTAGATTTAAAAAACAGATATAAATACACCTTATGGAACAGCCAGGACTGTGAAGCAACACAAACATAGGCACACACACACACACACACACACACACACACACACACACACACACACACACACACACACACACACACACACACACACACACACACACACACACACACACACACACACACACACACACACACACACACAAAATAACATACGCACTATACACACATGTACACATGGATTTTGTTCTGGAGTTATGTGGTAGTGGTGGAGTAGGGGCCTGAGGGCACACAGTGTGTTGTGAAATCTGTGAATGTATTGCCTCGGCAGCAGCTTATGGGGATCCATAATAAATACAAATACAAATACATGTCACCTCTCACCTACCTTTAATGGCCTAGTGGGAAGTGCACCTACGAAGAAACCCAATGTCCTTTTCATGATTAATAATACCAGCATTTATGTGTGACAATGCACCTACAGTGTATATTCTATGTGGCAGTAAAATGATAGACAGCCTACTGTCACACTGAAATGTGACCTTTCCCCATGTGTTCTGATGACACCAATGTGAAGTTAGATGTGCCAAAAAATATATTGATATGGACAGTTTTCTGCTGCAGTGAATTTGCCACCAATGCAGGATAATGAAGCTGTCGTTCAACCTGACATTTCCAGGGATACGTCATTGTCATGGTAAAGAAGTGAAAGTGATGGGAGGTGTTCACTGATATACAGGCATCCGCCATGCCCTACTGTATACAGTGAATGGATACATGCCTTAGCTTAGTGACTGACACCTTCACATCACCTGGGCCAGCAGCCAATAGCTACTGTTCTGAACTCAAATACTCTGACCAGGCCTCTGAGGCCTCCAATTAAATTAAATTAAATTAAATTAAATGTTATTTGTCAAATGCGCCGAATACAACAGGTGTAGAAATTCTTGCTTGCGAGCCCTTAAATGGAAGGACCCTTTTTTTCCAAATTTTCGTCTAAAATGACATACCCAAACCTAACTGCCTGTAGCTCAGGACCTGAAGGAAGGATAGGCATATTATTGATACCATTTGAAAGGAAACATTTTGAAGTTTGTGGAAAATTGAAATGACTGTAGGATAATTTTACACATTCGATCTGGTAAAAGATAATACAAACAAAAAAACATGCATTTTATTTCTACATTTTTTTCATCATCTTTGAAATGCAAGAGAAAGGCCATTAAATCACATAGTAGTTTAGGTGCAATTTAGATTTTGGCCATCAGATGTCAGCAGTGTATGTACAAAGTTTCCGACTGATCCAATAAAGAATTGCATTACTGCACTAAATTTTGTATCAAGTCTGCCCAAATGTGACAAATTGGTCAATTTATAAATTTTAAAGTTCATAATTATAGAGAACATATAAAAATGATATGGTAATAAAACATGTACATTTACACACTCCCAAGAATGTCATAAACAATAGATAGTTAGCTTCCCCACAGAAAAGACACTAACCTTCACACATCAAGATGGCCGGGAGGGGTGGGTGCGGGGCCAGACACAGCAGGGTCTCAAACTGTAGAACCCAGTTCGTATATTTGAAAATAAAAAATTGATTTTATCAAACAAAACTGTGCTACATTTTATCTCTGGGACCCTCATGATGACAAATCAGAGCAAGATTACTGAATGCAAGTACATTATTTACCTTCAGATGTGAATGTATCAAACCAGATAAAAGTGTTTTGTTGTTGTGCACTCTCCAAACACAACAGCATGGTATTTAATAGCTACAATAAATTGGACACTTCGGTTAGCTCAAATCAAATCAGGCCCTTCGTACATCAGCTGATATCTCAAAGTGCTGTACAGAAACCCAGCCTAAAACCCCAAACAGCAAGCAATGCAGGTGTAGAAGCACGGTGGCTAGGAAAAACTCCCGAGAAAGGCCAAAACCTAGGAAGAAACCTAGAGAGGAACCAGGCTATGTGGGGTGGCCAGTCCTCTTCTGGCTGTGCCGGGTGGAGATTATAACAGAATATGGCCAAGATGTTCAAATGTTCATAAATGACCAGCATGGTCGAATAATAATAAGGCAGAACAGTTGAAACTGGAGCAGCAGCACGGTCAGGTGGACTGGGGACAGCAAGGAGTCATCATGTCAGGTAGTCCTGGGGCATGGTCCTAGGGCTCAGGTCCTCCGAGAGAGAGAAAGAAAGAGAGAATTAGAGAGAGCATATGTGGGGTGGCCAGTCCTCTTCTGGCTGTGCCGGGTGGAGATTATAACAGAACATGGCCAAGATGTTCAAATGTTCATAAATGACCAGCATGGTCCAATAATAATAAGGCAGAACAGTTGAAACTGGAGCAGCAGCACGGCCAGGTGTATTGGGGACAGCAAGGAGTCATCATGTCATGTAGTCCTGGGGCATGGTCCTAGGGCTCAGGTCCTCCGAGAGATAGAAAGAAAGAGAGTAGGAGAGAATTAGAGAACGCACACTTAGATTCACACAGGACACCGTATAGGACAGGAGAAGTACTTCAGATATAACAAACTGACCCTAGCCCCCCGACACATAAACTACTGCAGCATAAATACTGGAGGCTGAGAAAGGAGGGGTCAGGAGACCAACAATAATTTAAGCTTTCTGCCCATATAAGACATGTCTATGTCCTGGAAAGTTGGCTGTTACTTGCAACGTCATTCTAGTCACATTAGCGCATGTTATCAACAACCGTCCCGGTATAGGGACACCGATCCCATAGAGGTTTTAACCAACAATGCAGAGTTTTTTAAAAAGTAAGTAAGTAAGATTAAAAAAATTTAATGAATAAACTAAAGTAAAAAAAGTAAAACAATAAAATAACAATAACGTGCCTATATACAGGGTGTACCGGTTTCAAGTCAATGTGCGGGGATCCAGGTTAGTCGAGGTAGTTGAGGTAATATGTGACCGACTGATGCGATTCAGTCTTATGTAGCAAAATTTGAAATGGTGTTTTTTACATTGGACAAAAGTAGAGACTCAGAGCTAGAAAATGGTATATCATACACTACAGTTGAGGAACGATGTGAAGGTAATTCTGCTTTGAAAGTTGATAAACTTGTAACCTCACTTTTGATAAAAATGTACTAAACAACCAACGATTTATGCCCGGGGTGTAGTGGAGGATTATGTTATGCCCGGGGTGTAGTAGAGGATTATGTTATGCCCGGGGTGTAGTGGAGGATTATGTTATGCCCGGGGTGTAGTGGAGGATTATGTTATGCCCGGGGTGTAGTGGAGGAAGGAGTCAGACGCAGGAGACATAGAGTTCAGAGTAGGCACTTCTTTATACACCGACCAGGTGAAAACCGACGCCACTCAAAACAAATACCCCAAAACACAGGGGAACGAAACAGTATAACAAAAACCGCTCATGTTCCACGAACAACCGTGACATACATGCGTGTACAACGAGTACCGGCGGGCCGGCTGGCTAATAAAGCCCAACTAATAACCTAATTGACAACAGGTGTAACTAATAAACAGACAAGGAGGAGGAGGAAAAAATCAGTGGCAGCCACCCGAATGGGAAGGGGAGCCACCTTCGGTAGGAGCCGTGACAGATTTCAAGACTAAAGGCAAGGAAGCCTACAGGTGTGTTCGTAAATTTAATCTGAAGTGCCAGAGTATGCTCTGCAGGTTCCTAAACTCAGAGTGTTGTCAGATTGTCAGTTCGTAAATTCCGAGCGTTTTGCTCTTGGAGCGTAGGGTTGATCCGAGCATAGGGTAGTAGAGTTGAGTAGCGGTCAGACCTAACAACAGCAGTCAAGCACCCAACCTAACTTGGTGTTGGTGACTACAACTTTGTTGCTTGAAAAAAATGTATTATGCTTTTTTTGCCAACGTTTACTGACACCGGTACTTTTCAACAGGCGCTGAGCGTTTGTAAATTCGTCAGTTATTCTGCGCTCTGGCACACTCAGAAGAGAGTGATCTGAAATCAGAGTAGATAACCAGAGTGAATTTACCAGCTATTTCTATCAACAGTTGTCGCAGTGACATAAACATTCTATTGAAATAGTTACTTTCATGGTGGAGTCTTTTGTTTAGACAAGTAGCTAGCTAGCTAAACAATGAACCATAATCCCAACTCATAACATTACTACACTGCATGAATCTGCAGGTAGCTAACCAACCAGGTTCAATGTTAGCTAGCTAACAAATCAGTGTTTCTCAGTTCTCTCCTCATGGACCCCCAGCCGTTAGAGTTTGATTAAACTTTTCTATTAACACAATAATAACTCCTATGGAATTAATATAATGTGGCTAACCAGAATAACAAAACGTGTTTCTCATAATATTATTTGTAGAACCTTTGAGATTGAGAAAGATACATGTTATGTAAAGATAAATGTTATGTAAAAAAACATTAAAAAGGTTTCTATATACTGTAGCACCAAAAGGGGTTGTAATGATAGCAGAACCCTTTTTGGTGATATAACTTCTTTTTAATGGTTCTTTATAGAACCTCGGGAAATGGTTCATTATAGCACCATAAAGGTTTCATTCAGAACCTTATGAGCATGTTTTTTTATAGAACCTTCAAAAAAGCATTCGATATAGCACCAAAAATGGAACTGCTATTATTATGAGTCAAAGAACCCTTATTTGGCACTATATAGAACAATTTGTTTTAAGTGTGTGTTCCTATCGATTGGTCCAGCTTACCACCTACATAACCATTATGCAACCCTATTTTTACAGCGATAAAGCTTTCATGCAATACAATCTAATTTAGGGTAGCCTAGTGGTTAGAGCGTTGGACTAGTCGTGTTGGACTAGTAACCAGAAGATTGGAAGTTCAAAACCCCCGAGCTTACAAGGTACAAATCTGTCGTTCTGCCCCTGAACAGGCAGTTAACCCACGGTTCCTAGGCCGTCATTGAAAATAAGAATTTGTTCTTAACTGACTTGCCTAGTTAAATAAAGGTTAAAAAAATTGAAGCAATGATGGGTTTAGATCTAATGTTGTGGTTCATCATTCATTCTGCTTTTAAAGTCTCTAAAAAGCTTTGAAATAAGCCCCTCGTTTAGAGTCAGAAGAAAATTGGAACATTAGGAAATCTCATCCGAAACACCAGCAGTCAAATGCACACAAATACTCTATAATGCAATCAAAATCAGCCAGAGGCCAGGGAAATGCCAACTTGAGACAAAACTCTCCAGGGAGGTTCCCAGTGAGGTAATGGGAGGGGGACTTTAATGGTGAACTGATTTCAGTTGACTTCTCCAGCAGCCCAGAGGAAAACACAGGTTCCCCTTGCGGTGTGCCACGATCACCCCCTGAGCCTTCACTGAGAGAAGATATAGGGAAAGAGGGGATGTTGAGAGGTGGAGGAGACAGTCTATAATAGGGCCTATTGGAGATGACGGGGAAGGGTACAAGGGGAACAGACAGACTGACGGACAGTTTGATCTCATCTGGACCATATACAGGATCTCTCTTCCTTTCTTTATATCACACATTCTTTCTCAACACCATCCTGTCTCCTCTTTCTCTCTACCTCATATTTTCAATATTTCTCAATTGTATGTCTTGAGGTTCCACTCAGTATGGCATACAGGAACTTAAATGGAACTGAAATGGGGCTTTTGACCAGTAATTACCAGTCTGTCTATACTCTGCAATACTATTGTGGTCACAAACAGTAGCAGATGGGAGGAAAGCATGGGCGAATCATGTAGATGTTTTAAGTATCCTAACTAATTGAATGGGAAGTGATTGCTCATTTGACCAGACTAAACAAGTTGAGTCTATTTCTGTTGAGTTGTGAGTGTGCTAATTGGAAAAATGAGAGTAGAGGAGAGGCAGCTGTGGCTGTCACACAACACTTGCTCAGGGATTGAGGAGAATGATGATGACATGTTGGGAAAGAGAAGGATTAGTTGACTGGAGCACACGGGCATGTACACACTCAGACTTTTTAAAATATAATTTTTGTAACGTCCAACCAGCCAATAACCGCAGACCAGATAACCATGTCAGCCCAGGACCTCCACATCCGGCTTCTTCACCTGAGACCAGACATCCGGACAAGAATGTCTGTACAAACTGTCAGAAACTATCTCAGGGAAGCTTATCTGCATGCTCGTTGTCCTCACCAGGGTCTTGACCTGATTGCAGTTTGGCGTCACAACCGACTTCAGTGGGAAAATGCCCACCTTCGATGGCCACTGGCACGCTGGAGAAGTCTGTTCCTCACAGATGAATCCCGGTTTCAACTGTACCGGGCAGATGGCAGACAGCCTGTATGCTACGTCGTCTGGGCGAGCGGTTTTCTGATTTCAACGTTGTGAACAAAGTGCCCCATAGTGGCAGTGGGGTTACGGTATGGGCAGGCATACAGTAAGTTACAGACACCAAACACAATTGTATTTTATCAATGGGAATTTGAATGCACAGAGATACTGTGATGAGATCCTGAGGCCCATTGTCGTGCCATTCATCCGCAGCCTTTACTTAATGTTTCAGTATGATAATGCACAGCCCCATATCACAAAAATCTGGACACAATTTCTGGAAGCTGAAAATGTCTCAGTTCCTCCATGGCCTGCAAACTCACCAGAAATGTCACCCATTGAGCATGTTTGGGATGCTCTGGATTGATGAGTACAACAGCATGTTCCAGTTCCCGCCAATATCCAGCAACTTTGCACAGCAATTGAAGAGGAGTGGGGCAGCATTCCACAGGCCACAATCAACAGCCTGCTCAACTCTATACGAAGGCAAATGGCGGTCACACCAGGTTATATGGTTATATGATCCACACCCATACTTTTTTAAAAAGATCTCTGTGGCCAACATATGTATATCTGTATTCCCAGTCATGTGAAACACATGGATTTATTTCAATTGAACTGTAACTCAGTAAACATTTTGAAATTTTTGCATGTTCGGTTATATTTTTGTTCAGTGTATGTATACAATTCTCTCTAGTAAGTTGTTCCTTCCAAGGTGCACCACAGAGCACAGATATGCAATAATATAATAATAATAATAATAATAATAATAATAATAATAATAATAATAATATAATAATAATATAATAATATATGCAAGACAGGACGCTAGATACTCTAGTTCATGCAGACAGTATCGTCAGTGAAGGAGGTGAGCGAGTGTTGCGTGACACACACAGAATTTGATTGCAATTTTGCTGCTGGTGATAGGCAGGACTCGCAGGAGGTATGTTTGTAAATTAAGTTTATCAAGCTATGCAGCATATTGATTTCCTTCTGGATTAACAAATATAATGAAAATGTTTTGTTGTTTTACTGTAGTACTAGCCACCTACTGTAGCAATTTCACATGAACTCACATTAACTCACATTAAGCATCTCCAATCCAAAATGTAACCTAGAATCTGCTTCATATTTCGCAACAAAGCATCCTTCACTCATGCTACCAAACATACCCTCGTAAAACTGACTAACCTACCGATCCTTGACTTCGGAGATGTCATTTATAAAATAGCCTCCAACACCCTACTAAGCAAATTGGATGAAGTCTATTACAGTGTCATCCGTTTTGTCACCAAAGCCCCATATACTACCCACCACTGCGACCTGTATGCTCTCGTTGGCTGGCCCTCGATTCATATTCGTCGCCAAGCCCACTGGCTCCAGGTTATCTATAAGTCTTTGCTAGGTAAAGCCCCACCTTATCTCAGCTCACTGGTCACCATAGCAGCACCCACCCGTAGCACACGCTTCAGCAGGTATATTTCACTGGACACCCCCAAAGCCAATTCACCCTTTGGCCGCCTTTCCTTCCAGTTCTCTGCTGCCAATGACTGTAACGAATTGTAAAAATCACTGAAGCTGGAGTCTCATATCGCCCTAACTAACTTTGAGCATTGGCTGTCTTAGCAGCTCACAGAGCATTGCACCTGTACATAGCCCATCTGTAAATAGCCCATCCAACTACCTCATCCCCATATTGTTTTTTTTGTTTTTTTTGCTCCTCTGCACCCCAGTATCTCTACTTGCACATTCATCTTCTGCATATCTATCACTCCAGTGTTTAATTGCGAAATTGTAATTACTTGTAATTTTTTTTCTGTTGTATTATTGACTGTACGTTTGTTTATTCCATGTGCAACTCTGTGTCGTTGTTTGTGCCGCAAAGTATCATTGTACATATTTAATTAATTATGACAATTTACATTTACATTTACATTTACATTTAAGTCATTTAGCAGACGCTCTTATCCAGAGCGACTTACAAATTGGTGCATTCACCTTATGACATCCAGTGGAACAGCCACTTTACAATAGTGCATCTAAATCTTTTAAGGGGGGTGAGAAGGATTACTTTATCCTATCCTAGGTATTCCTTAAAGAGGTGGGGTTTCAGGTGTCTCCGGAAGGTGGTGATTGACTCCGCTGTCCTGGCGTCGTGAGGGAGTGTGTTCCACCATTGGGGAGCCAGAGCAGCGAACAGTTTTGACTGGGCTGAGCGGGAACTGTACTTCCTCAGTGGTAGGGAGGCGAGCAGGCCAGAGGTGGATGAACGCAGTGCCCTTGTTTGGGTGTAGGGCCTGATCAGAGCCTGGAGGTACTGAGGTGCCGTTCCCCTCACAGCTCCGTAGGCAAGCACCATGGTCTTGTAGCGGATGCGAGCTTCAACTGGAAGCCAGTGGAGAGAGCGGAGGAGCGGGGTGACGTGAGAGAACTTGGGAAGGTTGAACACCAGACGGGCTGCGGCGTTCTGGATGAGTTGTAGGGGTTTAATGGCACAGGCAGGGAGCCCAGCCAACAGCGAGTTGCAGTAATCCAGACGGGAGATGACAAGTGCCTGGATTAGGACCTGCGCCGCTTCCTGTGTGAGGCAGGGTCGTACTCTGCGGATGTTGTAGAGCATGAACCTACAGGAACGGGCCACCGCCTTGATGTTAGTTGAGAACGACAGGGTGTTGTCCAGGATCACGCCAAGGTTCTTAGCGCTCTGGGAGGAGGAATTGAACAATTGAACAGTTTGAGGTGTTCTCAGATAACCTATACAGAAAAAAAATATATACATAGAATTAGGCGTAATGATTATGGCTCTAGATTGCAGGACAAAGCTGTTTCAGGTGTATGATAAATGCTAAATGTTTCTAACTGCCTCCCTCATGACCCCCCTCCCCCCCATCGTCATGTACTTTGTGCCAACTCTAAAATAATGGATGCATGATGCCTCTGCTGCGGAGAGTGACATGTCTTTGTATCTCACTTCATACATCTGTATTATGTCATTCTCAATCCACTGTCCCAGCAATTTGTTTTTAAAACATCAGTCAATTATTTTACATACAGAGACTAGAGACAACCAAAATTGTTACCGGGAAAGGTCCCAGAACATTTGTTCAGTCACGGCCAATGTTCTCATAACACAAAAACTGTCCAGTTGGGGTGATGCTTATAGAGTGTTTGTATAAAACATTCACCTGATGTTGCTAGAATGTTCCTAGAACACATTTAATCTGTTCTTTGCTTTTTTCAGTCAGATATGATCAATCAGGACACAGAATATAATTTCTGGGTTATTAAAATGTTCCCATCCTCTTCATATATTGTGTACTTGTAACACTGTAATTTATGATTTTCTTTCTTCATCACGTGTCGAAACTCTTATGAAATGTGATTTTAGTTGGATATGGCTTCCTTTAAAACCTCTTGGGTCGACCCGGGATGCATGCGTCCCATCTAGACATCTGGAAATGCAAATGCGCTACGCTAAATGCTAATAGCACTCGTTAAAACTCAAACGTTCATTAAAACACACATGCAGGGTTCTGAATTAAAGCTACACTCGTTGTGAATCCAGCCAACAAGTCAGATTTTTAAAATGCTTTTCATGCTATCAGCTATTATCTGATAGCATGCAACACCCCAAAAGACCCACAGGGGACGTAAACAAAATAATTAGCATAGTTAGCGCTACACAAAACGCACAAATAAAATATAAAACATTCATTACCTTTGACGATCTTCTTTGTTGGCACTCCTAGATGTCCCATAAATATCACTATTGGGTCTTTTTTTAGATTAAATCGGTCCATATATAGCCTAGATATCGATCTATGAAGACTGTGTGATCAAGGAAAAAACAGCGTTTTATAACGCAACGTCATTTATTAAAATGAAAAAAGTCGACGATACACTTTCACAAAACACTTCGAAATACTTTTGTAATGCAACTTTAGGTATTAGTAAATGTTAATAATCTATCAAATTGATCACGGGGCGAAGACCGGAAGAAATGGGCTGTCTCTTGTTCGTTTGACCAAGAAACAAAGCCTAGGCAATTGACAAGACTGGTGACATTGTGTGGAAGCTGTAGGAATTGCAATCTCGGCTCCAGGTAATTTGGTTTCCATTCAACAATACATGCAAGTGGCGCATTGATACTTTTAAAACTAGAACCTAACTAGAACTTAATGGAAATCTTAGCTAATGTTCTGGGAATGTTCCCGGTTTGTTGGGATGATTGTTTCACTTCTTATCATTGACTCTATTAAGGAAGTATCAAATCAAATCAAATCAAATTTATTTATATAGCCCTTCGTACATCAGCTGATATCTCAAAGTGCTGTACAGAAACCCAGCCTAAAACCCCAAACAGCAAACAATGCAGGTGTAAAAGCACAGTGGCTAGGAAAAACTCCCTAGAAAGGCCAAAACCTAGGAAGAAACCTAGAGAGGAACCGGGCTATGTGGGGTGGCCAGTCCTCTTCTGGCTGTGCCGGGTAGAGATTATAACAGAACATGACCAAGATGTTCAAATGTTCATAAATGACCAGCATGGTCGAATAATAATAAGGCAGAACAGTTGAAACTGGAGCAGCAGCACAGTCAGGAGGACTGGGGACAGCAAGGAGCCTTCATGTCAGGTAGTCCTGGGGCACGGTCCTAGGGCTCAGGTCAGTTGAAACTGGAGCAGGAGCATGGCCAGGTGGACTGGGGACAGCAAGGAGTCCTCATGTCAGGTAGTCCTGGGACATGGTCCTAGGGCTCAGGTCCTCCGAGAGAGAGAAAGAAAGAGAGAAGGAGAGAATTAGAGAACGCACACTTAGATTCACACAGGACACCGAATAGGACAGGAGAAGTACTCCAGATATAACAAACTGACCCTAGCCCCCGACACATAAACTACTGCAGCATAAATACTGGAGGCTGAGACAGGAGGGGTCAGGAGACACTGTGGCCCCATCCGAGGACACCCCGGACAGGGCCAAACAGGAAGGATATAACCCCACCCACTTTGCCAAAGCACATCCCCCACACCACTAGAGGGATATCTTCAACCACCAACTTACCATCCTGAGACAAGGCCGATTATAGCCCACAAAGATCTCCGCCACGGTACAACCCAAGGGGGGAAACCCAGACAGGCCGACCACAACAGTGAATCAACCCACCCAGGTGACGCACCCCCCCCCAGGGACGGCACGAGAGAGCCCCAGCAAGCCAGTGACTCAGCCCCCGTAACAGGGTTAGAGGCAGAGAATCCCAGTGGAAAGAGGGGAACCGGCCAGGCAGAGACAGCAAGGGCGGTTCGTTGCTCCAGAGCCTTTCCGTTCACCTTCCCACTCCTGGGCCAGACTACACTCAATCATATCCGTATCCGTAAGTATGACAGTTAATAGATGACAAAAAAGGACAAAGAGGAAATAAACTTTGACCGCACCCCTGGGGTTAGCAGTACCACAGTCACAAATACACTGAGGGTGTCCCAGATGCCTCAATAGACTTCTGTTCCTCACATCCTTACCCTCATGGACAAAGTACTTGATAGACTTCCACCTCATCAGCATTTCTCAAGTGTTTTCAGAATTGTAGAGAGAAAGAAGAACAGAACACAGAAAGAGAGCAATGTAGCTAAGATTCTTTATTCTCTTGTAGGACAAAGCCAAAGTATTGACGGATTGATTTTTCTAAATTACCTTATAGGTTCAATGTCGCACAATATTGGAGATTTTTTATAGACAAGTCGGCTAAGAACAAATTCTTATTTACAATGACAGCCTACACCGCCCAAAACGAGACGACCCTGGGCCAATTGTGCGCCACCTGATGGGACTCCCAGTCATGGCTTCTTTGTGATACAGCCTGGAATTGAACCTGTGTGTCTGTTGTGACACTTCAAACACTGAGATGCAGTGCCTTAGACCGCTGTGCCACTCGGGCATTAGATTGAATCAGATCAAGTGTTAACCGGTGATAGCCGACACCCACATAGCTGATGTTTTGGCGATGTCGGAGGTGTAACTGTGTTGGAGCTTTCAAATTGGCGAGAAGCTGCTCTTGATCATTGTCACGAAGCCACATGTGACCCACTTGCGTTAGAAGTTCAGAACAAGAAAGTGTAGGCTATATAGAAATAATAACGTTCAAATTTAAAATTATTTAAGGTCATGCTAATCAAAGTGTAGATTACATCTCACATTCCAGTGTTCAAACAGTATACATACACACACAACAACACACGCTAAGGAGAAGACTGAAGAAAGGCAATCTCAGCCTCTATAATGATGTGTATAAGGCTTGGCTACAGGATAAAGCAGCTGGCCTGCTCCCAGGCACACAGATGGAGCAAACACTTCCACTTATTAATTCCCTATTTCATACGTGTGAAATGCAGAAAGGACATGTAAACACCATGCACAGGCACACATTAGTCATCATCACGGGTGTTATTCTAGTTTTTAAATGACAGAACTAAATAAAAGAGTTAGTCACAAAAAAAGTATTGCTTTTGTTTGTTGGAGGAGAAGGCATATTAATTTAGAAGGAAGTGTAATAAAAATGGCATTTATTTGACAATGTATAATTTTGAGAGAGCTACTGCATGAATACTCGTAAATGCTCTCTTTTCATTACAGTTAGACCGAGGGCGAGGGGGGAGTGCAGAGCGGTGTCAAGGAGGCAGGAGATTACCCACTGGGCACACACTGGTTGAATCAACATTGTTTCCACGTCATTTCTGTCACAGTGCTAGCCAATACAAGATGGGATCTAAAACGCACAGAAAAGAACCCTCTGATTCAGAAGAATAACAAATTAGAGCAAGTTACAAAGTACAGTAATAGTTACAGTATACAGTTACAGGCACTAAAATCCAGGCTATTTTTCTCTCTCTTTCTTTCTCTCTCTCTATTGCTCTCTTTCTCTCGCTCTCTGTTTCTCTTTCTTGCCTTTATCCCTACTCTATTCTTCTCTCATCATCTCTAATGGAATAGTCAGATTAAGCAGTTAAGGGAACCCTCTTTTCTAAGTATGTAGTGATGGCACACAAAATGTAGTTAACATTTAGTTAACATTTGCCTCAAGTTTACAGTCAAAAAAGGGTTGGAATAAAGTTTAAATACTCCATAGACTGGACTGCCAAGTGAATGCAAATATTGACTTTATCTGACAGCTCTGGGACTTGACTTAAAATGCTGCCTCAGATAACAAGACCCTGTCAACAACCGATCTAAGTCTCCAAAATACACCATCTGTTCTAATTAAACAGACTTTGAATTCCCTGCCTCTGAGGGAATTCAGTTTTTTAATCACCATCTCACCATCTGTTGGCTGTCGAAGTAACCCTGGGCCACCTTGTCATGACAACCTGCTAGGCAACAAGCATCACTACAGAGATACCAGATGACTTATTGCATGACCTGAACTTCTAAAGTCCTCTATGTATTTAGCAACTGATCATCTCACATTAGGAAAGTCATTTAAGAACAAATTCTTAACTGTAGGGAAAATGCCTTGTTCTGGGGCAGAACAACATATTTTTACTTTGTCAGCTCAGGGATTTGATCTTGCAACCTTTCGGTTATTGGCCCAACACTCTAACCACTAGGCTACCTGCCACCACATATTTTATATTTAACTCTAGAGACTCAATCGAATCTAGCCTCCTTCCTCACCCTCACAATATGAGGACAGTCGCAATGGCACATGTGCTGATCATAAAATGTACATCTATAGCTTCTCCAAACATGTGACTGCATGGGCATGTCAGACGCACGTTTTGCATATTAAAGTAACTAACTCTCACTCCCTCTGTCTGTCTCTCTTTGTGGCTCTGTCTGTCTCTCTCTCTTACACAGTGCCGGCATCATGCCTAAGCAAGTGGAGGTGAGGATGCATGAGAGTCATCTGGAGCCCATAGAGGCTAGGCCCAGGAACAAATGTATCAGCTGCTTCTCTTCTCTCTTCAAGAACCTGCTGCTCACACTCACCGTGCTCGGTCAGTACTATTGTCAGCTGTTTTACCAAGCACACAATCACAATCGCTCTCTCTCTTTCTCTCTTTCTCTTTCTCTTTCTCTCTCTCTCTCTCTCTCTCTCTCTCTCTCTCTCTCTCTCTCTCTCTCTCTCTCTCTCTCTCTCTCTCTCTCTCTCTCTCTCTCTCTCTCTCTCTCTCTCACTCTCTCTCTCTCTCTTCTGTCTGTTTGTGTCTTCCTGTTTACCTGCATGTCTGCCTATCCATTTATTGTATAATGACAAAGATTAATTTCTTACTTGATATATCAGAGCCCATGATGTGTCTCAAACACCTCTTGAGACACCAATGGTTTAACGTTGAGGCAGAGAAAAAGACAAGCATAGGGTGGGTTACACACAAGGCAATTCCGACAGATGACACGGTTCAGTATTCTGGCCAGATGTGCTCTGTCCTGCTATGTTAGTGGCCAGGGCAATGGAGAGGAGAGGAGCAGCCATCTGTGCTGGCCCAGCAAGCCAGGTGGCAGGTGCCCTGATCTTCCCTAGCCCAGTACCACCTGGTGCCCCCTCACCACCACCTGGCACCCTCCCTTCCCTTATGTGTAGAGTGAGCCATAGATAGATATAGACTCTGATTATGGATTTATCTGCAGTTCAGGTCATGTGGTCAGGAACAACTCCTGGCCCTAGTCATGTGTAATGTGAGGACATAGCAGGGAAGGATATGATAGTCCTTTACTATAATGGAATGATGGGCAGAGTGGTAGTGACGCTAAAAATACCCTTTTTGTTTCAGGTCACAGCGGTTTTGTTTGCATTCAGTGGTTTTATGTGTGTTCAAATGAACACGTGCGTGAAAATAAATGAATGTGTGTGTGTGTGTGTGTGTCTGTGGGTGTGTCTGTATGTAATGTGTGTGCGTGCGTGCATGTGTATTTATAATATATACAACAGACCATTTGGCAGAACACTTTCAAAGCGGCTCCCTTAGTGGCATCAATAATCTGCCATTATGGAAATTGCATAAGGGCTTGGATGAGGGGTTGGGATGGGGTTAGAGATGTAGGATGCTCCATGCACAGGAAAACAAATGCCTTCCTCATCCAGCAGGTGTGCAGCACCAGTAGGGTGAGGTTACGTTTATGAAGCTGTGCGTGAATGTAAAACAGCTGACAGATATCTGTGAGATTAAAAGGCTTGAATTGCCCCTCTCAGGGCCTGTGATCTTTGGCAGGGATTTAGCAGCAGAGGAAGTGCAGCCTACAGGGGGTGAGGGTTGGGGGCTTGGGTCTGGGCCTAGCCTTGTCAAGCTTGAGCAGGACAGAGAGAGAGACAGAACCGGGGACAGAGACAGGGACTGACCACAGGGCCAGTGTGCAGACGGGACTGCAGGGGGCAGGAGCATTCAGAGTTCAGCTCTCTCTCTGGGGCACAGGGGGAGGAGGGGGTTGGGGTGAAAGGACACGGATAGAGAGTTTGGGGTGTTGGGGGACCAGGGTCTAGTTTTCTATTTAGGATACATGTAGATTGGATTTGGGAAGTGGGTTAGGGATGTTTTCCAAGGTTGAACCATGGGAAGCAAAGGAGGTCTGATGGGGTTGAGGGCACATGGTGATAAAGTCAGGGCCATTGTAGGATCAGAGGAGTGTGTTATTGTTTTCCTCAGGACTCCCCTTGCTTATAGGCCTACTCCATATACTGGAGTATAGTGAGAGTGATATTATCATACCCTGATGCTAACTGAGTGTTCCTAGAAAACCTGATTCAGAGGGAATAGAGATGCTCCTCTCCCTGTCTGAAGCTCTGACTCCTCCTCTGTCTTCAAAGAGACCCGCTCTTAATCCTCTATCATACTCTATCAGCCTGTCTCACACTGGGACTCAATTCTGTCTCCCCCATCCACACCTACCCATTGGCCCCTACACATGCAATCCACAGCCTCTCATAACCAGATCCAGAGTGTTAAATTAATATGCAACGAGAAGCAGCAATTTAAGGCAGACCTATGGAAATTAAGTTTGTTATTGTTTGTTAATATTCCTATAGATGCCTTTATATCATAAGCAAGTCTTATTTGGAAATTATTCTCATTATTGTCAAAATCTCTCTGCACAGTTTTACAGCATGTTTTCTAAATGGAGAATGTCCTTATCACCCCGGACCTTCTCACAAGGGAGCCAGACACAGCACTCTTGGGTCACTTCCAAATCCCACCTGTTCTTAACTCCTTGGCCCCTGAGTTAGGGACCTATTGCCTTCCCTGCACTAGGGTAATCATGAACACTGTGGCACACAACCTCCTCACTACTGCTTTCTCTCCCTCTGCACTGATCTCTGTCACTGATCACAATGTAGTATTGGTTCCCCTCTCCTCTTATGGTGTCTCTCTCATTCCTCTGGCTGCAGACATAGGGGATTCCCTCTGTATCTATTAGTATTCTTTCACACCCTTCCCCCCTCTCATTCTCCAGGTGTGATTCTGGGGGCTGTGTCTGGGATGCTGCTTCGTTATGCCTCTCCCATCCACCCAGACATTGTCATGGTGATCGCTTTCCCTGGAGACATCCTGATGAGGATGCTGAAGATGTTGATCCTGCCTCTCATCATCTCCAGTTTAATCACAGGTATGGTATGGTACAGTCATAGGTTCAATATAAGAGAGAGAACTACTGTTTTTAAATATAGTTTGTTCAGTTTATTATTTATTAGTATCAATCATCATCTTTCACTTTTAGCACTTCAAAGTAACTTAATAGGCCTATACTTATTCCATACTGGTATAATAACACATATTCAATCTGAAAGAGGAAAAATGCCAGGTTTAGAAGTGCTTGTTTTGGCTGTAGGTCTGGCTGGTCTAGATGCTAAGTCTAGCGGTCGCCTGGGAACAAGGGCTATGGTCTACTACATGTCCACCACGGTGATTGCTGCTGTGCTGGGAGTCATCCTGGTACTGGCCATCCACCCCGGAAACCCCAAGATGAAAGAGCAGCTGGGAGATGGCCAAAAACATGATGATGTGTCCAGCCTGGATGCCTTCTTTGACCTCATCAGGAACCTATTTCCTGAGAACCTGGTACAGGCCTGCTTCCAACAGGTAAAATACACTACAACACCCACATTTATTTAACGAGGTGAGTCAATTTTTAGCAAATGTTTTTAACAACAATGGCCTGGATGAGAGAGTCAATAAGGGCCTGGATGAGAGGGTCATTAAGGGCCTGGATGAGAGAGTCAATAAGGGCCTGGATGAGGCAACCCCAGAACAAGTCTTATGAAGACCACAATGACTTAAATATTTTTCGATTTTCATCCTTAGCCCCTTGTTACCAAAAGTTAAGATAGGTTGAGATGTAAGATATTAAGGACTTGTCTGTGTTCTCTTGTCCCACCTCAGATCCAGACAGTCACTAAGAAGGTGGAGAAGGTGATTGAGGAGGACGTCAATGCCACCACCACCCTGGAGGGGCTCCTGTCCAACGCCACCAAGGAACCTGAGTTCATCATCAAGAAGACCCTCCAGTTTAAGAGTGGCATGAACGTGTTAGGTATGGTGGCTTCTCTTTTGGACCAGGCTGCAACTGTTTCTACAACCGCCCAACTGAAAGGAATTGAGCATATAACACTTTTAAAATTGTCTTTACTTATTTGTCTGAGAATAAACCAGTGCATAACATACAGTATCACACTTTAAGTGATCCCTGGGTGGAGCTAATTCTGTCTCACTAACTGTAGCAGATTTGTATTCATCATAAAAACAACTTCTCCATTCACTATGATCTTCTGTCTTCATATCTCTCTGTGAGCTCCATTTACTTTACTCATTCCCAGCTGTGATTCCCTATCCTGACTGTGTGATGCAGGTGTGATTGGCTTCTTCATTGCCTTTGGCATTTGCATGGGGAAGATGGGAGAGAGGGCCAAGCTCATGCTGGAGTTCTTCAACATCCTCAACGAGATTGTTATGAACCTGGTCATCATGATCATGTGGTAAGAGATCTTTAGCCTTTCAAGCCCATTCTATATGGACCTACGGTAGCCATAAAAACTAGAGGAGGCTGATGGGAGGAGTTATTGGAGAATAGGCTCATTGGGTGGCAGATAGTTCATTAGGTGGCAGGTACCATAGCGGTTAGAGTGTTGGGCCAGTAACCGAAAGATTGCTGATTCGAATACCTGAGCCATCAAGGTGACAAATATGTCGATGTGTTCTTGAGTAAGGCACTTATCCCCTTATTTGCTCCAGGGGTGCCGTGCTACTAAAACAACACATTTCATTGCACCTATCTGGTGTATGTGACAAATAAACATGTCTTTTTTATTGTAATGGCTGGAATGGAATCAATAGAACGGAGACAAGCATGTTTGATGTGTTTGTTACCGTTCCATTTATTCCTTTCCAGACAATACAACGAGCCCGTCCTCATATCGGTCCTCCCACCAGGCTCCTCTGATAGAAACATGAGTATTTTTATGATTGCGTTTGGTAATCCGGTATATATTGTAGACGTTGACTGAGAAGGATACCTCTTTCTCTTCAGAGTGTATACAGTTTTAAACACAGGAGGCTGCTGAGGGAAGGACGGCTCATAATAATGTCTGGAATGGAGTGAATGGAATGGTATCAAACAGATAGGAAACCATGTGTTTGATGTGTTTGATACCATTCCATTTATTCCGTTCTAGACATTACTGTGAGCACGTCCTCCCCAATTATGGTGCCACTGGCCGCCTTTGGTGTTAAACCTCTCCTCTGCCCCTAGGTACTCTCCCTTCGGTATCTGCTGCCTGATCTGTGGTAAGATCATCTCCATCGATGACCTGGAGGTGGTTGCTAGGCAATTGGGGATGTACATGGTGACTGTAATTGTGGGCTTGATCATCCATGGAGCCATCTTCCTGCCCGCCATCTACTTTGCTATTGTCAGGAAAAACCCCTACACCTTCTTCATGGGCATCTTCCAGGCCTGGATCACTGCCCTAGGGACAGCCTCCAGGTAAGGGCCACAACGTTGGACGCATCAAACTATTTACACTATTTACATCTAACTGCTGTCACTAAATGTACAGGTAACTTTTCATATAAATATTATAAAATTAGTCATATCTTTCATATTACATATGCAGGCTGAACATTGTGGAATAATGAATGCAACACCGTGACTCTCTCATACTGTAGCTGTGTTTGTCTCTGTCAGTGCTGGGACACTGCCTGTCACCTTCCGTTGCCTGGAGGAAAACTTGGGAATCGATAAGAGAGTCACCCGTTTCGTGCTCCCAGTCGGGGCCACCATCAACATGGACGGAACCGCCCTCTATGAGGCCGTGGCGGCCATCTTTATTGCCCAGATGAACAACATCTATCTGGATGCTGGTCAGATAGTCACTGTCAGGTACAGACTGCCATAAAACATACAGTGCCTTCAGAATGTATTCATACCCCTTGACTTTTTGACTTTTTGACATTTTCATGACATTTGTCATGTTGCAGCCTGAATTTAAGATGGATTAAATATTTTTTTCTCACCTTTTTTTCTCACCCAACTACACACAATACCCCATAATGACGAAGTGAAAACATGATTTAATACATTTTTGATAATTTATTGAAAATTAAAACCAGAAATATCTCATTTACATAAGTATTCACACCCATGGGTCAATACAAGTTAGAATCACATTTGGTAGCGATTACAGCAGTGAGTCTTTCTCTGTAAGTATCTAAGAGCTATGCACACCTGGATTGAACAATATTTGCACATTATTTTGTTTTTTTTATTCTTCACTCTGTCAAGTTGGTTGGTGATCATTGCTAGACATACAATTTCAAGTCTTGACATAGATTTTTCAAGCCAATATAAGTCAAAATGTTAACTAGGCCACCCAGGAACATTCAATGTCGTCTTGGTAAGCAACTCCAATGTATATTTGACCTTCTGTTTTAGGTTATTGTCCTGCTAAAAGGTGAATTTGTCTCCCAGTGTCTGTTGGAAAGAAGACTGAACCAGGGTTTCCTCTATGAATTTACCAGTGCTTAGCTCTATTCTGTTTATTTTTATCCTAAAAAACTCCCTAGTCCTTGCCGATGTCAAGGATACCCATAACATGATGCAGAAAACACCATGCTTAAATATATGAAGAGTGGCACTCAGTGATGTATTATGTTGGATTTGCCCCAAACATAACATAATAGTGGTCCTTCTGTAGCTCAGTTGGTAGAGCATGGCGCTTGTAACGCCAGGGTAGTGGGTTCAATTCCCGGGACCACCCATACGTAGAATGTATGCACACATGACTGTAAGTCGCTTTGGATAAAAGCGTCTGCTAAATGGCATATATATATATATATAACGCTTTGTATTCAGGACATAAAGTTCATATCTTTGCCACATTTTTTCAGTTTTACTTTAGTGCCGTATTGCAAACGGGATGCATATTTGGGAATATTTGTATTCATTCATGGAGAAATCCCTGAGCGGTTTCCTTCCTCTCCGGCAACTGAGTTAGGAAAGACGCCTGTATCTTTGTAGTGACTGCGTGTATTGAAACAACAAACAAAAGTGTAATTAATAACTTCAACATGCTCAAAGAGATATTCAGTGTCTGCTTTTACCCATCTACCAATAAGTGCCTTTCTTTGCGAGGCATTGGAAAACCTCCCTGGTCTTTGTGGTTGAATCTGTGTTTGAAATTCACTGCTCGACTGAGGGACCTTACAGATAATTGAATGTGTGGTGAGGTATTCATCATAGTCAGAGATGAGGTAGTCACCATGTTAAACACTATTATTGCACACAGAGTGAATCCATGCGACTTATTATGTGACTTGTTAAGCACATTTCTACTCCTGAACCTTTCTAGGCTTTTGCCATAACAAAGGGTTTGAGTTCTTATTTCATTTTTTTGTTAATTTATAACAATTCTAAAAACATAATTCTACTTTGACATTATGGAGTATTGTGTGTAGGCCAGTGACATAACATCACATTAAATTCAGGCTGTAACATAACAAAATGTGGCTGTGAATACATTTCTGATCAGGGTGGGAATTTCACTGCCTACCTTATCAATTTAATAAGTAGTGATGTAAATTTCAGCAAATTTAGGGGACACTGTTATTCAAAGACACTTATGGTTACCATACATAGTTATGTGTTGTGGATTAAGCAGGAATTGAGTACTCATCCTCAGGGATGCCAGTCCAAAATATCCCATATTATTATTACAGTGACACCAACTCACTCTGAACGTGCTTCATGAAGTAACTGTACCCATTAGCCTCATGTGCAGTTTGGTTAATAGACACAGTGCTTGGCCTTTGGACTTTTAAATTGAATCTGTAGAGCAGTTTTAACCATGAACTGGTTTCTCTCCTGTCTATCTTTCTCC
Source organism: Oncorhynchus keta (assembly GCF_023373465.1). Classification (NCBI taxonomy): domain Eukaryota; kingdom Metazoa; phylum Chordata; class Actinopteri; order Salmoniformes; family Salmonidae; genus Oncorhynchus; species Oncorhynchus keta. Next base: position 34,030,091 of record NC_068437.1, read on the forward strand.
CCATGCAGTTTGACAGCTACTCTGGCCAGTGTTGGTGCGGCGAGTATTCCCAGTGCTGGACTGGTGACTATGCTTCTGATCCTCACTGCAGTGGGCCTGCCAACTCAGGACATCAGCCTGCTGGTTGCTGTTGACTGGCTCCTGTGAGTGGATCTGCATTGCTCTTGATTCAGAACCAAGTTAATGTAGTCATATGTATTCAAAGTCAAGGAGCTGATTGTGGGGATGGCAGGTAGCCTAGTGATTAAAGCGTTGGAATGGTAACCGAAAGGTTGCAAGATCGAATCCCCAACCTGACAAGGTAAATCTGTTGTTCTACCCCTTAACAAGGCATTTAACCCACTGTTCCTAGGCCATCATTGAAAATAAGAATTTGTTCTTAACTGGCTTGCCAAGTAAAAAAAAAATGTGTATACAGGATATATACCATGCTCTCAGTTAAAGCAGATTTTTTTCTTACCCCTATCAATCCCGTTTTCTGATCTCCACACAACACTTTGGTGTATTCCCACCCATTCCTTTTTTTCCTTTCCCAGGGACCGGTTCCGTACCTCAGTGAACGTGGTGGGAGACTCATACGGCGCGGGCATCGTGTACCACCTGTCCAAGGCTGAGCTGGACGAGCTGGACGCTACACATGGCAAGTCAGATGACATTGAGATGATGAACAAGACCTCGTCCTACTATGATGACCTCAAGAACCACCACGAAAACAACTCCAACCAGTGCGTCCAATATGCCGCTCACAATTCAGTAGTGGTAGATGAGTGCAAGGTACAATTCATGCTTGCTGACATAGAGACTGGTATATAGCTGCCTAACATGCTGCATGCTGCACTGCAACTTTTCTTTTCTCTCTTTCATTTTGCATGTTTGTTTGATGCCATTGTAAATACATACACAGTTATTTTAAGAAGAAACAGAAAAATATAAGTAAAATACATGTGTATATATTTCCGTGTGAATTCGCTTGGAATATCAGCTTTTGTGCAATATTTATAAGAATACATTCTAAACTTGCAGCATTTTTTCTGTTTTTGTAAATACCACAAACAGCTAATGTAAATACCCAAATAATTGCAAACCAGAAAACAAGCACCCACAAATATGAGACAGTGTCTCTCACAAGTGCAAATCCAAATCAGTGGGCTTACCCAAAATGCCCCCTCCCGCCACCACCTCCCCCACTCATCACCCCCCTTCCACCACCACCTCCCCCACTCACCACCCGGCCTCATTCCCTCCCTTTCAACCTGCTGGGGTTGGATCTGAGAGAGAGGGAAAGCCATCTAAGCTGCGCATGCAGGTTTCACCACTATCTCCTACCCCAAATCCCTTGTCAAATGATGTGATTTAGGCTCTTTCTCCGGGCTACTTCAGAGGCCGTGCCGTTATTCCTGCTGCTTTCTAGGCTTCGTTATTGAATTTGTGATCAAATTAGACTTCATAGGGTTTATGAGAAAACACTGTAGATGTGCATTCTCTTCGTACTCTGTTATATCCATTAAAATGACATAAATTCCTCTGTCTAACTGGATCATTTTAAAGGCATGTCATATAATTGCAGTGAGAGTGATACAGTGCTTCATTAGCACTGCATTTTATGACTGAGCCCTGGCACCCTCCAGACCGGAACTGAGTCATTCTCAGTCTTTAGAGATGAGATGCTTTTGCATTTTCAGACCAGTTATTCTTACTCATTGTGAGAAATCTTGTGAAATTGGAAGATACAATGTAGCTCACGCATAATCCGAAACAGTAACACTTTGAATCAAGGCCGTTGGCTGCTATGATGTGGAGGAATTTGGGCTGCTTATTTTGTAGAGCAGCGGGCCCTGCTTTCAAACCCATTAATTTATTATAGGATCAAGGGTGTTGCTTAGCAACACGGAGGCCCTTGCACTCCAATGGTCTGACCACAACAATATACTGTATTCTGACAGTTCTGTATCCATCCATTAAGCTAGCGAAGCATGGTACAAAGGCTGTTTTCTTCCAATGTTTTCTCTCTTTATTTTCTTGTGTGTGTTGGGTGTACATTAACTAACTCAAATAACTTTTCTAACATTTAACCAAAGACACAAACCATTGTAGAACGCCTTGCAAAATAACTTGTACAGACTAAAACATAACATTGCACTCATTTTGTAGTATTTTGTACCTTGTTTAATTTGTATCTGTTTTTGTATTTATAACATTTTATATACCGATCTTCTATTTTAATTGAATCACTCTGTTTTCGCAGAGCATTTTCCTGTACAGCAAGAAACACACATTGTAGCATAGGCAAGGTTTAAAACGTTTGTAATTTCAATTAAAACATTTCAGACTGGATTTGATTAATGTTTCCAGGGGTTGGAACCAAAATAATTTTCCAATCGTTTAGTTAAGAACAACCATTATTTGTTTTGTTCTGTTCCACTCTTACGACCTGCAAAATAAAGTTCTGAACCAGTTCAAACCCAAATAAAGTACCGGTTTATAGCGTTCCTTTCTGTTACTTTTTAAACCTGTATTTTTTTAACGTTAGCTCTACATTGAATTACTTCATCAATCAGTGCAAATAGATCAGCTTGCAATAGAGCGGGCAACCTACAGACTTGTTTACATGCTCGATAACAAGTGTAGGGTGTGAGATGCAACTGGAATTTTGCGAATGGGGAGAGAGTGAGAGAGGGTGGAGGAGGAGGCTTGGCTCTAAGTGCTGGGCATCTTGTTATGACATGCATTATCTAAATTAGGCCCATAGAATTATACATATGTTGGAGCGGCTTCTATGGAGGAACTTTGAATGTCTTTAAACATTCGAGAGTTGGCTTAAAGTTGGACCAGAGCTAGCTAGCTAACAAGCTTGTGTGTGCAGAGCGGCACCAGAATTAAAAATACTTAGTTAATAAATCCAATGTGAAGAATGATAACTATATTATCTGTAACTAGCATGGAAAAGTTTCCAGGTTGCGCAGCGGTCTAAGGCACTGCACTGGCGTGCTAGAGGTGTCACTACAGACCCGGGTTCGATTCCAGGCTGTGTCGCAGGTGGCTGCGAACGGGAGACCCATGAGGTGGCGCACAATTGGCCCAGCGTCTTGTCCTTGTCCCAACACGCTCTAGTGACTCCTTGTGGCAGGCCAGGCGCATGCACGCTGACTTTGGTTGCCGAAATGTGTTGGACGAAACACCATACAGCTGTTTTTTGGGTTAAGCAAGCAGTGTGTCATGAAGCAGTGTGGCTAGTCGGGGTCGTGTTTCGGAGGACACATTGCTCTCGATATTTGCGTATGGGAGTTTTAGCAATGGGACAAGACTGTAACTACCTTATTAACCAGTTCCCATGCTTTTAAAATAACGGTTCTGTTCCAGAACAGAGGACTTTAGTTCCAGGTTCTGATTATTTTCCTCAGTTATTATTATTTATTTATTTATTTGGGTTTCTGTTCTGTTCCCTAAATCAATTCCAACCCCTGAATGTATCAACCCCTACAAAAATGTCTATTCATTATAATCCGTAGAATAATCCACATTTCCTGCGGCTGAATCAATATTTTCCTGCTGTGACAAGCAGGATAAAATTAAGATCCTCTGTATTTCACTGCATGTTAGATTTGTGATTATATGTTGATTGTTCTCAGGTCAGTATAATAATAATAATAATAATATATGCCATTTAGCTGACGCTTTTATCCAAAGCGACTTACAGTCATGTGTGCATACATTCTACGTATGGGTGGTCCCGGGGATCGAACCCACTACCCTGGCGTTACAAGCGCCATGCTCTACCAACTGAGCCACAGAAGGACCACAGTAAAAAGGTCTGGTGCTCGTTGTTAAGACAGACCACCGTGATTCCATCAGCATGATCCTCAGTGATTGTCCAGGTCTTCCTGATATCTTCAGTATACACCTATCTGTTATATTGTGATCATTCATTTCATTGGAGCACAGAACCAATTGTTTCATTATGATAGTCTTTCGTTGATATTTTGACACTTAAAACCATTCGAAAAGTAAAATTTGAAAGTAAAAGCCTTTAAGTATATAATGTATGTGCAACCAAATGCAAACCAAATGATCAGAGTAGTTCTACAGTTCTTCTGCTGTCTTTGCTCCAAAGTATTCAGTCCAGGTCATGAAGCATGTGCACTGTGCCTGTTTACATAGATGTGTAAACCTGCTGTTTAGATGTCCATGGTGATTGCTTTCAGGTAACCTCGACCACAAATGGCTCTACCGCTGCGGCGACCATGGCGGAGTGCATGCTTGTTGAGGAGGAACCCCAGAAACGTGAATAAAGCCAGCACACAGATCCCCAGTTCCACATCCTTTCCTATCTGGTGAAAAAAAGAGTCATGCGAACAAAACTACTAATTGTCTTTTTTTAATGTAGTTTTATTTCTTTTTTGAAATGTTTGTAGTAGTTCCTACAGTGTTTCTAACCGTCTATCTGACTGACGAAGAGGACTAATACTAATTCACTTATCAGTGAGATGATAACAAAGGTATGTTTTACCTGTTAGAGCACTAATGTGTGCTTCATAGCAAACATTTGCACAACATAAATTATTCCTATAAATATATGCATCTATAAGAGTACTGCATTCAAAGCAGGGGGAAAGCAGGGGGAGGGTCAAAGTTTGGGGGAGTAACAATGGAACAACAGTCCTCCAGAATGTGATTGTAGCTGTGAGTTTGGTACTGGCAATTTGTCAGTCTAACAACAGACAATGTGTGGAAGATAAGAGTGTGAGTCATGCTAGACTGAAGTAATGCCTGTATCAAACTTGACATTATTACACATGTCATTACTATTACCAATGATACCACAGTAGGCATCTGTTGAGCCCTGGCCCCTTTTTCCTCACAAGTTAACCTTTGACCTATACCTGACAGAGCCCATGTGACCTATCTGAGTGTCTTTATTACCTAATATTACCCACAATCCCCAGGGGGAATTAGGGTGGTGATACTGTAGAATAGAGAGACACATACCTATAAGGGCAGGGTCTGCAACCTGAGCCTTACTCCACAAGCACATGTTCTCTGGAATTCAAAAGCACAAAACACAAACGAAACATGGAACCTCTCCTTCTCTTTTTTATTGTAATATGTTCTTTTTCTACTGTAAGGGAAAGGGACTTCATAAATGTTGCTTCTAGCTTCTAGTGTGAGATTATATACTGTATCTGTGTGATTTGGGTGTGTGGCTGTGTGTGTATGTGTGGATGGGTTGGGGGTGAGAACATGCCATATCTCCCCAGTTACTAATAGGGACCAAACAGGCATATAATCAATCAAGCCAGAAGCCTTTGAAAAAACTCCATGACTTATTGACGGTCATTTATATGGTCTTTCGGGGTTTCTTACTCTGTACACTATCTATTTGTAGCTATCTCCAAGTGAAGAAGGTGTCTCATTACTAATTTTAACTCCTGCAAATTATATACCAAGAGGTGCATAAAGATCTCTTCACTCAATTACTGCAATGCCTCAAACAGAAACGTAAAGGTGAAATTTGTCCCCAGATACCAATATATCAATAGCTTCAGTTCAGGGAGGTTTTTCATATGAATTAGTCCAAGTACTGAAGTGTAGGAGGTATTTATCAGACCTTTCTCCCTTCCACTGAAGCTATCAATTTGATTATCTGAGGCTAAAAATAATGAGAATCAAGTGTAAATTGTGAAGGATCTAGCAAGATACAATAAATATCTTGATAAATATGAAAAAAATGTAATACTGAAAAGTACAAATAGCACAATTGCAGCTTTGAGGATAAAATAGTTCTAGATCATTTTTTATCCCTTTTTGACACGGGTCTCTTTTCACATTTGACATTTGTAATTCGAAGAACCCAATATAGGGAAACTATACTCAGGCTGTAGCATTAACTCCTTGGCAGGGAAAGATACACTTTCACCAAGCCCTCAACATGTTTACCTGCTCATGAAAGAAAATAGGATATTGACACTTGCCTTTATATAGCACAACTTAAATATGAAAGCTTTGACTTTGAACACCGACTGTTTAACACCTTGATATTTTTTAAAGAGAAACATTTTTTGTATATCTTGCTATATGACAGAGACAAGGTTTACCTTTACAACTATTACTAAGTAAGATACTTTAATTAAGGGATTATTTTTAGCCCACATACATTTTCACATTTTTCCAACTTTACCATTCCAGTGACTCCAATTTTCTTGGCTTCCCTTAGTGCCTGAAAGTACAAACACACATATATTATCAAAGATGCCACAGAACAACCATAGAAGTGAAAAAAGTAATACGACTGCAAGTTTCAACAGGTTGATAACTCTGCACAACTAGTGGCCAGTTGGCAGTATTTACATCCCGAATATTTTTATCCACCCCAAGAGTGGGGTCTCCTTTGTGAGTAAACAACCTATTACCACAGACGATGACGACTGTTCTCAGAGACCCTGAATGCTGCAGCTGTGTGTATCATTGGTCTCTTATTGTTACTAATGTATAGCAGTCATCTTGCTGTCTGAAAATGGCCACTACAAACATGGCAACAATCAGGTAGGAGATTTCTATCCCCCGACTGGAACCAAACTGGCTAAAAAGATAAACCCACACAAAGTTCTATCACTGGCTGCTAATCATTAATGCATGTATGTGATTGTATGAGAGACATTTTGTGCAGGTGAGGCGTTCTGCAGGTGTGGATTTCTTTATCTGTGTCATGTCCTGCTCTATGGTCTAGTTTTGTTTATTTTGTTCAGTGACAACCTTGCTTTGAAGATGTTAACTCCAAACTGTGCAGTCAGTTTGACCGTTATGACAATGCCGATTAAAGTCACACTAAAAAACTTAACAAGCATTCATAGTGCAGCACACAGTCATTTAGTTACCTAAAAAACGTTCTCAGTCAGAATATCAATGCCACGTTGCTTTTGAGCTTGTATAACAAAGTGTTCTTCTCTACGACACAGCACACAATGGTGTTCTGTTGTAAGAGCTGCATGGACACTGCCATCACACACAGACACAATGCACAGACACACACACACACACACACACACACACACACACACACACACACACACACACACCCATGCCCGCACACACACATATGCACACACACGTATGCACACTCGCATACATGCACAGACGCACACAACACATACACACATCCGACACTTGCATGCACACATGCACACAATTTAACCTGGAATGTCACCACACACATTCTAACATGCAATGAGTGAGATGCTGAGCACAGCACTAAAACCCCTGATGGCACTAGGGCTAGGGCCTGACCTTTGACCTTGTGACCTTCAGGAATTTGTCCTCCAATAAGGAGAGGATGCAGACCAGTATGTTACCATAGGGATTGAGTGTTTGAACACTATTCTGTTCAAACTCACTGTTGTAGGAGCATGAAGTTAAAAATTAGGATATTTGTTTTGCACCACTATATTAAAAGCATGATATTGAAGTGCCTCCTTGCACTTTGTGTACATATTGAGGGTAACAAATATTTTGTTTTATTTTTGGGAGGGGGGTTGACATGGTATGTAGGAATAGAGATTAATTGCTGTGACAGTTTTTTGTAATCCTCTAGAGAAATATGATCTATGTTCGGAATAAAAATAGATTAGTCAAAATGTCTAGACAATAATGTGTAATAAATTGCTTATTTTTATTTGTTAATAGCTGTTAACTAGTTCTCACTTTGCTGCCACACATCAATATATGCATATCTTTTTTTGTATCTAATGTAAGCGTTTTGAATGTTTGTTCCATGGAGATATAAGTTGTGTACATTCATTTTCATTGTGCATACATGTTCCAGAGATAACAATGATTCTGAGGTGCACAATGTTGAACTGGAAAGACAAATAGAAAGAGGAGAAACTATCTGATTAATAAAAGGAGTCCATGTGGGGTGATGTGCTGTTTCTACGTTGGTGAGATGTAAATGTTATCATGACTAGGTCTCCAGAGGAAGAGGAAAAGGTCAAATTTACTATTAACTAGTGAAACAAGTACAGCTTAGCTTGTTCATTATGACTAAAATAGCAAATCTGATCAGAATGTCTGGCCTAGCATCTAACAAAATATAGCTCCTCATGTGGTCACCCTGATCCTGTTCCAGGAATCATCTAGACTTTCTACCAGAGAACACCACACTCACCATCAGTGTCCGCCTCCTGTCTTGTGCTTTATGCATCATATTGTGGTAACTACAAGACATAATTAAATACACCAAACAGTCAGATTTCATGTTTAGATTATTCCTCACAGATAGAGACAGTAACTGTAACGAGCCCCAGTGCCATATCCATACACTTGCCTCTGTCTATCCAGAACTATCAACCCACCAGCACCATTTCATAAACCTATCCACATACATATTGGTAAATTTGCCTTTTTGCCTTTCGTCATTTTCATCACAATTGTTTACACACACACAAACAAACCCAATATTGAGTAAAGAGGATGTTCAAATGGAAATGGGTTGGCACAGTATTTCTAAGATGAGCCAGTATATCTTCAAGTTTGTATTCTGCAGAAGTCTCTGTGTTTCTGATAGGCTCCTCCTGAGTAGACCTGATAACCTGATAGGCTCCTCCTGAGTAGACCTGATAACCTGATAGGCTCCTCCTGAGTAGACCTGATAACCTTTCTCACTCCTGCCCTACCTTTCACTCCCTCGCTTACTGTTCTAGGATGTCCCTTATTTGTAAAGCTGTTGCTGTAATTTTGATGTAAAGGGAGAGATTATTTCGGGGGACAGAATATTACAAAATAAAGAAGAAAAAAATCTGAATTATTTTCTTTACCAGATCTGTGGTATAAAAGTATGTTCATACATATCAATAAGTGTTGTACCATTGGTGTACATACGATTATGATAACTAATAAATGTTGATTCATAACTAAATGTGGTGTGTCCTTTTAGATTTTTTGATGAACACAATTTACAATGCTGACACTCACATTGAACTGTATATGTGCGACCTTCATTCAGTCTTCTTGACTATCAAGTGATCACTTGTCATAGCATACTCTATTGTACTCTGAGGATTGACTTAAGGTCAGTTGATTGACACACACACACACACACACACACACACACACACACACACACACACACACACACACACACACACACACACACACACACACACACACACACACACACACACACACACACACACACACACACACACACACACACACACACACACACACAATGCATAATTCACTGCAGCCTTTTGCTTTGGCTCTATTAGACCCCTGTCTCTGTGTTGCTTCTCCAATTAAACTTCAGTAATTATATGCCCTTTCCCCACATCTCAGAGAGAGAGAGAAATAGACAGCCAAATAGAGAGAAATAGATTTACAGGGGGAACAAACCTAACACCAGCATAACAAAGGTGATTAATTCATATTATATTGATGAAAATTGATACATTGTATGGACACATTTACTTCATGTACAGTACTGTATTACTCTGCATTTATATAACAAACTGGACACAAAACACACAAAATGGAGGAGTAACAGAAAACAAAAATAGGTGAGCACACCTGGTGTAAAGAGATCCAGACACTTCTCTATAAGGATAGGACACGCCTGCCTCACACATCCACCATGTTAAGTTTAATTATAAACGGGGTGGTTCGAGCACTGAATGCTGATTGGCTGACAGCCGTGGTATATCAGATTGTATTCCAAGGGTATGACAAAACACATATTTTTACTGGTAGAAAGAAGAGGAAGGGAAGCGCAACTAACGTACACAATAGTACATTTTGGTAGACTTATTTTTACTGCTCCAATTCTGTTAGTAAACAGTTTATAATAGCAATAACGTACCTGGGGTTTGTGATATATGGCCAATATACCACAGCTAAGGGCTGTGTCCAGGCACTCTGTGTTGCGTTGTACAGAAGAACAGCCCTTAGACGTGGTATATTGACCAAATACCACACCTCCTCGGGTGTTATTGCTTAACCATAAAATTGCAGTGCAAACAACAGAAGTCAAACCAATATCATGACACACACAATACTTATAGTTTAAAGCATGTGATGTAGGAATTACAGATTGCAGGTGAGAACCAAAAGATCAGTTTCCAAACTACTTAGAGAAAATCCTTACTCTTGTGTACTGTCGGTATGTGTGTGTTGCACAATGTGAATGGAATTTCAGCCATGTGTACTTTCACTTTTGCTTATGTCTCACAACTCCCCTAAAGGGAAAGTGTGTGTGTGTGTGTGTGTGTATAAAAGGCTGATCATCAATGAAGAGTTGAAAGATAGGATGGACAGAACCTGGTAAACCTGAGAAGGATAGTTCAGACTTACAGACAAGCTGTACTTTAACTTCTTGGTGACAGGGGGCAGTATTTTCACGTCCGGATGAAATGCATGCCCATATTCAACTGCCTGCTACTCATCCCCAGAAGATAAGATATGCATATTATTACTAGATTTGGATAGAAAACACTGAAGTTTCTAAAACTGTTTGAATCATGTCTGTGAGTATAACATACCTTATTTAGCAGGCGAAACCCCGGGGACAAACCATTCAGATTTTTTTTTTAGGTCACTCTCTTTTCAATGGGTTTTCATTGGGAATACAGATTTCTAAGATTTCTTGCAGTTCCTACCACTTCCACTGGAGGTCAACAGTCTTTAGAAATTGGTTAAGGTTTTTCCTTTGTGTAATTAAGAAGTAGCCCTGTTCAGAACGAGGGTCACTTGTAGTGTACTGTTAGATAGAGGCGAGTGACCAGAAAGCTAGCAAACTGTAGGTTTGTTTTCCTCCTGTATTGAACACAAATAATCCCGTCTTCAATTTTATCGATTATTCACGTGAAAAATACCTAAAGTTGTATTACAAAAGTAGTTTGAAATGTTTTGGCAAAGTTTACAGGTAACTTTTGAGATATTTTGTAGTTGCGGAAGTTGGAACCGGTGTTTTTCTGGATCAAACTCGCAAAATAAATGGACATTTTGGATATATATCGACGGAATTAATCGAACAAAAGGACCACTTGTGATGTTTATGGGACATATTGGAGTGCCAACAAAAGAAGCTTGTCAAAGGTAAGGCATGAATTATATTTTTATTTCTGCGTTTTGTGTCGCGCCTGCAGGGTTGAAATATGCTTTTCTCTCTTTGATTACGGAGGTGCTGTGCTCAGATATTAGCATCATTTGCTTTCGCCGAAATGCCTGAAATCTGACATGTTGGCTGGATTCACAACAAGTGTAGCTTTAATTTGCTATCTTGCATGTGTGATTTAATGAAAGTTTGATTTTTATAGTCATTTATTTGAATTTGGCGCTCTGCATTGTCCCTGGCGTTTGGCCAGGTGGGACGCTAGCGTCCCACATATCCCAGAGAGTTTAATATTAACACCATGGCAGAAATATTAGTATTCTCTGCCCTGCAGAAGTCTTCCTACATCACAGAGCTGAGTGGAAGAAGTTGATGGTTTCTGAGCAGGCTAGGAGGGCAGCCTAAGAGATACTGGAGGATGCTTTGGAGAAGCGCTTCTATGGCTTTCCAGTCAGCTTTGGATACAGCTGCTCAGAGCCCTTGGACTCCTACCAGTTCTGCTGCATTCCTCAGGGACCAGTTCTGCATGCTCCTCAAGGACCTTCTGCAGTTGATGAAGGAGATGAGCTTCAGAGAGGACTCAGACCCTCGAGGGAGTGAAACCTTTGCCTACATCTGTCCCGAAGACGGGAACAACTTGGTCTATTGTTCAAGGAATTCTGGTCAGCACCAGATGACCTGTGCCAGGATTCTAAACCAGGCACCCTCATCCACAAGGTGTCCCACCTGCTGGGAACAGAGGACATCACCACTGAACTCCTTACTGTGGAGATCCTTGAGCTCTATGGAACATTGCTGGGGGGTTTCCATTGCATTATAGACGAGGATAGCAAGGGACACTTTCGAGAGGAGGTGGCCCAGGTCAATGCCAACTGTCTGGAGCATGAGTTTGAGACCATTATCAGCCACGAGAAGAGTTACCAGGATGGTAGATACACATGCTGTGAGGAGACCAAGACGAACTCAGTCTGTAGATCCATATCTCCAGCACATTACTATTTATATCAGCACTTTGGTTAGTATGACACCAAGAATGCTCCTTCTTTTGCTCAGGCATGTACTGTCTATTCTAAAGAGCTAAATATACTGTAGTTTATGTCACCAGTAAATGTCGGCAAGTATGACAACTGCAAATGTTGATGAATCATAGCTAATAATCGTGCACAGAAGAAGATAATAAAGCTTCAGCGTAGTTGTCATTCTTGTTTTTTAAAAAAATCTGCGGAGGATAAGGGTAAGGAGATGGAAGAGAAGCTTCTGGAGTACCAGAAACCAGTCCAACAAACAATGAAACACTTGACTGGAGCCGCACTTAAGGCATTCAATTAACCTTACAACAGGTACATACAGTAAGACATTACATTAAGCAAGTTATAATCAGTGTCCTGACATGTAATGTCAACTGTAAAGTGTTACCAAAATATACCTACGTACCTTCAGAAAGTATTCACACCCCTTTACTTTTCCACAATTTGTTGTGTTGTGTTTAAAATCGATTTGTGTCGCTGATGTCACGCCCTGACCTTAGATCCTTTTTATGTCTCTATCTTGGTTTGGTCAGGGCGTGAGTTGGGGTGGGCATTCTACGTTTTGTGTTCTATGTTTTCTATTTCTGTGTGTTTGGCCGGGTGTGGTTCTCAATCAGAGGCAGCTGTCTATTGTTGTCTCTGATTGAGAACCATACTTAGGTAGCCTTTTCCCACTTTCGTGGGTAGTTATTTTCTGTTTTGTGTGTCTGCACCAGCCAGAACTGTTTAGTTTGTTCCGCTTTGTAATTTTTTTGTTCTAGTGTTCAGTTTGATTAAAATTCATGAACACGTACCATGCTGCACCTTGGTCCTCTTCTTCAAACAGCCGTTACAGCTGATCTACACGCAATAACCAATCATGTAAAAGTGGAATTATGTTTTTTTTTTCACCTTTATTTAACCAGGTAGGCTAGTTGAGAACAAGTTCTCATTTGCAACTGCGACCTGGCCAATATAAAGCATAGCAGTGTGAACAGACAACACAGAGTTACACATAGAGTAAACAATTAACAAGTCAATAACACAATAGGAAAAAAAAGTGGAGTTTATATACATTGTGTGCAAAAGGCATGAGGTAGGCGAATAATTAAAATTTTTCAGATTAACACTGGAGTGATAAATGATCAGATGGTCATGTACAGGTAGAGATATTGGTGTGCAAAAGAGCAGAAAAGTAAATAAATAAAAACAGTATGGGGATGAGGTAGGTAAAAATGGGTGGGCTATTTGCCGATAGACTATGTACAGCTGCAGCGATCGGTTAGTTGCTCAGATAGCAGATGTTTGAAGTTGGTGAGGGAGATAAAAGTCTCCAACTTCAGCGATTTTTGCAATTCGTTCCAGTCACAGGCAGCAGAGAACTGGAAGGAAAGGCGGCCAAATGAGGTGTTGGCTTTAGGGATGATCAGTGAGATACACCTGCTGGAGCGCATGCTACGGATGGGTGTTGCCATCGTGACCAGTGAATTGAGATAAGGTGGAGCTTTACCTAGCATGGACTTGTAGATGACCTGGAGCCAGTGTAGCGAGTGCCAGCCGACTAGAGCGTACAAGTCGCAGTGGTGGGTGGTATAAGGTGCTTTAGTGACAAAACGGATGGCACAGTGATAAACTGCATCCAATTTGCTGAGTAGAGTGTTGGAAGCAATTTTGTAGATGACATCGCCGAAGTCGAGGATCGGTAGGATAGTCAGTTTTACTAGGGTAAGTTTGGCGGCGTGAGTGAAGGAGGCTTTGTAGCGGAATAGAAAGCCGACTCTTGATTTGATTTTCGATTGGAGATGTTTGATATGAGTCTGGAAGGAGAGTTTACAATCTAGCCAGACACCTAGGTACTTATAGATGTCCACATATTCAAGGTTGGAACCATCCAGGGTGGTGATGCTGGTCAGGCGTGCGGGTGCAGGCAGCGAACGGTTGAAAAGCATGCATTTGGTTTTACTAGCGTTTAAGAGCAGTTGGAGACCACGGAAGGAGTGTTGTATGGTATTGAAGCTCGTTTGGAGGTTAGATAGCACAGTGTCCAAGGACGGGCTGAAAGTATATAGAATGGTGTCGTCTGTGTAGAGGTGGATCAGGGAATCGCCCGCAGCAAGAGCAACATCATTGATATATACAGAAAAAAGAGTCGGCCCGAGGATTGAACCCTGTGGCACCCCCATAGAGACTTCCAGAGGACCGGACAGCATGCCCTCCGATTTGACACACTGAACTCTGTCTGCAAAGTAATTGGTGAACCAGGCAAGGCAGTCATCAGAAAAACCGAGGCTACTGAGTCTGCCGATAAGAATATGGTGATTGACCGAGTCGAAAGCCTTGGCAAGATCGATGAAGACGGCTGCACAGTACTGTCTTTTATCGATGGCGGTTATGATATCGTTTAGTACCTTGAGCGTGGCAGAGGTGCAACCGTGACCGGCTCGGAAACCAGATTGCACAGCGGAGAAGGTACGGTGGGATTCGAGATGGTCAGTTACCTGTTTGTTGACTTGTCCGCCACAGGATGTTTTTGTGCTGGTCGAGGGCAGTCAGGTCTGGAGTGAACCAAGGGCTGTATCTGTTCTTAGTTCTGCATTTTTTGAACGGAGCATGCTTATCTAAAATGGTGAGGAAGTTACTTTTAAAGAATGACCAGGCATCCTCCACTGACGGGATGAGGTCAATGTCCTTCCAGGATACCCGGGCCAGGTCGATTAGAAAGGCCTGCTCACAGAAGTGTTTTAGGGAGCTTTTGACAGTGATGAGGGGTGGTCGTTTGACTGCGGCTCCGTGGCGGATACAGGCAATGAGGCAGTGATCGCTGAGATCCTGGTTGAAGACAGCGGAGGTGTATTTGGAGGGCCAGTTGGTCAGGATGACGTCTATGAGGGTACCCTTGTTTACGAAGTTAGGGTTGTACCTGGTGGGTTCCTTGATGATTTGTGTGAGATTGAGGGCATCTAGCTTAGATTGTAGGACTGCCGGGGTGTTAAGCATATCCCAGTTTAGGTCACCTAACAGAACAAACTCTGAAGCTAGATGGGGGGCGATCAATTCACAAATGGTGTCCAGGGCACAGCTGGGAGCTGAGGGGGGTCGGTAGCAGGCGGCAACAGTGAGAGACTTACTTCTGGAGAGAGTAATTTTCAAAATGAGTAGTTCGAACTGTTTGGGTATGGACCTGGAAAGTATGACGTTACTTTGCAGGCTATCTCTGCAGTAGACTGCAACTCCTCCCCCTTTGGCAGTTCTATCTTGACGGAAGATGTTATAGTTGGGTATGGAAATCTCTGAATTTTTGGTGGCCTTCCTGAGCCAGAATTCAGACACGGCAAGGACATCAGGGTTAGCAGAGTGTGCTAAAGCAGTGAGTAAAACAAAAGTAGGGAGGAGGCTTCTGATGTTGACATGCATGAAACCAAGGCTTTTTCGATCACAGAAGTCAACAAATGAGGGTGCCTGGGGACATGCAGGGCCTGGGTTTACCTCCACATCACCCCCGGAGCAGAGAAGGAGTAGTATGAGGGTGCGGCTGAAGGCTATCAAAACTGGTCGCCTAGAGCGTTGGGGACAGAGAATAAGAGGAGCAGGTTTCTGGGCATGGTAGAATATATTCAGGGCATAATGCGCAGACAGGGGTATGGTGGGGTGCGGGTACAGCGGAGGTAAGCCCAGGCACTGGGTGATGATGAGAGAGGTTGTATCTCTGGACATGCTGGTTGTAATGGGTGCGGTCACCGCATGTGTGGGAGGTGGGACAAAGGAGGTAACAGGGGTATGAAGAGTGGAACTCGGGGCTCCATTGTGAACTAAAACAATGATCACTAACCTGAACAACAGTATACAAGGCATATTGACATTTGAGAGAGACATACAGCGAGGCATACAGTAATCACAGGTGTTGAATTGGGAAAGCTAGCTAAAACAGTAGGTGAGACAGCAACAGCTAGTCAGATAGCACAAAAAAAAGCAGGTAAAATGGCGTTGACTAGGCAACGGGGCCGACAGATAAAACAAACAAGCAGAATGGAGTACCGTGATTAACGGACAGTCCAGCGTGCATCAGCTATGTAGCCAAGAGATCAGTGTCCAGGGGGCAGCGGTGGATGGGCAGGGAAGCTGGACTGGCGAGTGTTATCCAGGTAAAAAAAAACTAACAGTGACTAAATAGCTTGTAGCTAGTTAGCTGGTTAGCGTCTGGAGGTTCTTGAGTGTGTTCTAAAAAATTAAAAATAATAGCGATTCCGTATCACAATAGGTAAGGCAGGTTTCCGGAAGGTATAAACAATTTAAAAATCAAAAAGAGATAGAAAGGAAATATGGGTCCAGAGAGTGTTTGGGACGCGGCGATTCAGACGGTTAGCAGGCCTGTGCTAACAAGCTAACAGTTCGTAGGCCCGGGCTAGACAGGGTAGCAGGGGTGTTCTGGCCAGGCTAGCTTCAAGCTAAGTGGGTGGAAACGCTAGCCAGGGGTAATCATCCGGGTTTGCAGTTTAGCTAGATAGCTAGTTGTGAAGATCCAGCTGAAAAATGTTCTGTTTGCGGTGGGAATCCGGGGATGAAAAATAAATAGGTCCGTTATGCTCTGGTTAGAGTCGCGTTGTTCGAACTGGCGAGAGCTTTCCGGGCTAAAGGTTAGCTGATGACCGGTTAGCTGAAGACCGCTAGCATAGCTGGTGGATTAGCTGGCTAGCTTCAGTTGAGGGGTTTCTGTTCCGAAGTAAATATAAATACTTTAGGAAAAATAGCTACATTGGGTGAGGCGCGTTGCAGGAGAGTATTTGGAAGCTTAGATTTAGCTAAATGTTTTTAAAGAGGTATGCGAAGAAAAATATGTAAAAAAAACGAAAAAGACGCGATATATACATATATATATATATATATATATATATATATATATATACAGGACGACATGACGACGTACTGCTACGCCATCTTGGAAAACCATATTCTATGAGAATAGGAAGGTTCAATTATTTTGTGAAGCATCACATTCCAGTTGAAAAATATATGGAAAATAGAAATCCGAAATGGATGATGTTCAGAGATAGTTGGGAGGGGTTGAATAGAGCTAAAGGGTGGGACTAATAACAAGATAAGCAATGTAAAGCATACGGGATCTGTAAAATGTATATATGTTCGGAACTTCTGTGAAATAGCATAGTTACAAATAGAAATCAAACTGGATGGACATCAGAAATAGAAGTAGGACTAAGAACAAACAAGAGGGAACTATTGTACAGACTGTGTCTGTAAAATGTGTATACTATGTATAAATTGAAGATAAAATCAGAAGTGTTCATTAGTTTACTCCAATTGGGGGATCGGCGGTAGGGTCTGCGGGGAATAATAATAAAGGTATATTCTTTAAAAAACTATGTATGTCTATATAGGTACAGTATATGTATGTATATATGTGTATATGTATGCATGCGTGTTGTCACGTTCTGACCTTTATTCCTTTGTTTTGTCTTTATTTAGTATGGTGAGGGCGTGAGTTGGGGTGGGCAGTCTGTTAGTTTTTCCATATTTTCTATTTCTATGTTTGGCCTGATATCATTGTCCCTGATTGAGAACCATATTTAGGTAGCCTGTTTTCCTTTGTGTTTTTTGGGTGGTTATTTTCAGTCTTTGTGTGTCTGCGCCAGACAGAACTGTTCCGGTTGTTTCTTTGTTGTTTTTGTTATTCAGTGTTCAGTTTTGATTGAACACTAACCACGCTGCACTTTGTGTATGGATATATATATTTACCTAAAAGATATGGGGGATTGGAAATGATGCAGACAATTATATTAAAAGCAACATTCTTTCCGCAATATTAAGCTGATCCTCCCTCTAATAAAAAAAAGAAGAACGAAAAAAAGATAAAGACGCCCTTCCTAAATCAGCTGCCTGATAGGAAGGAAACCGCTCAGTGATTTCACCATGAGTTTAAAACAGTTACAGAGTATAATTGTTGAGATAGGAATTAACTGAGGATGTATCAACAACATAAATGACAAAGTGAAAAGAAGGAAGCCTGTACAGAATAAATGCATCCTGTTTATAATAAGGCACTAAAGCAATACTGCAAAAAATGAATGGTGGTGGCTGCATCCTGTTATGGGTATGCTTGTCATCGGCAAGGCCTAGGGAGTTCTTTTACAACTAAAATAAATGGACTATAGCTAAGCACAGGCAAAATCCTTGAAGAAAATATGGTTCAGTCTACTTTTCAACAATAACCTAAAACACGAGGCTAAATCTACCCCCCTGTAGTTGCTTACCTAGACGACATTGAATGTTCCTGAGGGGTATAGCTACAGTTTAGATTTAAGCCGGCTTGAAACTCTATGGCAAGACTTGAAAATGGCTGTCCAGCACTGATCAACAGTCAATTTGACAGAGCTTGATGATTTTTTAAAAAGACAAATGGGCAAATATTTGTTCAATCCAGGCGTGCAAAGCTCTTAAAGACTTACCCAGAGAGACTCAAAGCTGTAATTGCTGCCAAAGGTGATTCTAACGTTTATTGACTCAGGGGGTTGAAAACACATCTAATCAACATGTATTTGTGTTTTATTAAAATATAAAATGTTTCTTCCACTTTGACAGTATGTGTATTTTGTGTAGATCTTTGACAATTTAGTCAGCTTTAATCCCACATTTGTAAGACAACAAAGTGTAAATCAAAGGGTGTTAATCATTTCTCAAGACACTGATACATTTTTAGAATATTAGATGACTTAGCTGAAGTCGCTATATGAGACTGGTTTAACCTTTCAAGATGCAATCACAGTGTCTGTGATTACATCCACAAGAACATGGCCTTTCCAGCTTTCAAAATGGCTTTCTTTGTCTTACTGTCTCTCTGTCTTGCCTGGGTAAAAACATACTCTTGCATCATGACTGGGATACCATGGCAACCATACTTTCTCCTTCTCCCGAGCAAACCCTTTTCTCTCCATTCCCTCCCTCCCTCCTGCCCGCTGAATGAACACCACAATCAAAAATTTCCTCTATACACATTTATTTAATCCATGACTTTACACATATTTTCTCATTAACAATGTTTTATTAATTCATCATTACACACTCCTACCCTAATACATTTTCTAATTTTTTCTAATTTTCCTCAAAGTGAATCAAATGAGAGCAAGATCAGAGAGGAACAAAAGCAGAGGCAAAAAGCCACACAAAAAAGCTGGGACACACATTTGTCATGCCGCTTACTCAAAAGGCATGACAAATGTACTGTCAAACTGATATGAGAGGATTCATAATATCCACATAATATCCACAGACAACCACACATAAAAGTGATTTGCCTATGAAAGAAAGAGACAGCATAAAGATTATAATGTAATCAGATGGAGGTGTGGAGCAATGGGCACATTGAGACCTGGATCAGTATGGAGACACAGAGCTCCTAGCCAGAGACACATGAATTCATCAACCTCCCTCTCTCTGGTGCACATAACAGGGAAAGCCACAGAAATATGATGGCCTCTGCTGCTTTGTTACAAAGGAGCCCAGAGAAGTAGAATCCAGAGTTGTGCTTGGAGTTCTACTGTTCTGCCCATTACTGTAATATCTGTGTCCAGATCATGTGTTGTTGTCAGTGTGTCCAGCCAAATCAATTATTTTGACAGTGAGGGATTGTACATTGATTTTCATGTTGGCCGTTAACAACAGTTATTAGGTTCCATCACAGTGTAATGCATTACTAGACAATTCTAGGTCATTGTAAATGGCACATTTCTGTCAATATAGCATATAAGGTGACTTATATGGTAAGTACATGTGATACGTGTACTCCAACATCCACATCTGACCATTGCATCTATTCTCCGAAAGCTGTTGATATTCCATATAAATCTATGCGCTACTCAACATGGATGTATTATTTATACAGACCATGTTAATAAACATCATAAAAAAAGGTTTTTAAAATGCACAGTCTTGAATACTATACATGTGGTTGATTCATACAATATCTACTCTGTCTATTGCAAATGTTCTATCACAATTAAAGACCATAGGTTCTGAATTTGATTAAATCATTCTCAAATATGACAGCTTTTATTTATTCATTAAAGGGCATTGCATGCCAAAAAAGATGAATGACAACTGTTGCTGAGGCATTTGGAAAATACGTGTACATTATATACAGAAGCAAAAATAGCAAGAAAAATCCAAACTGCATTAATTAAAATACTAACATCTCGTTGTGTATTCTTGTAAAAACAAAATCCCAATCCACAGGAAAGAACTGAAATATACAGAGGGTTAATATTGAAAGAAAACAGGGGAATGATAAAGAGTATAGACATCAGTGGGCCACAACGTCCCACATTTACCTATCCATAATAAACAATATTAATCCCATGAACATCCAGCCAAATTATTTGACAACGTCTGTTTAGTTTTCACATTTCTGCACGCCTGTTTTTCCAACTCAATTCCTCAAAAGCTTCAAGTGACACACTATCAACAATGTCCTTCCCCTCAACCTAACCCTCAACCTCAACCCCCGACTGGTCTTGGTGGGCAAACCAAGACCCCCACCCCCCACCTTTAAAAACTTCCACCCACACCCCTGTGCCTTTATCAACACCCTTCCTCTCTCCCCTCACACATACATACAGTACATACTGTGCATATTCACACACACACACACACACACACACACACACACACACACACACACACACACACACACACACACACACACACACACACACACACACACACACACACACACACACACACACACACACACACACACACACACCTCTTCAACATCTCTACTCAGATCCCAGCATAGAGCAGGGATGTCAACCTCCAGTCCGCCAGTGTCACAGGGTCTGCAGGGTTACATTTCAACCTGTTATTATTATTGAATTAATGTTACTGATTGGCTAGAGAAGCCAGACTGATTTTCTCAGATTTAGATTAGACACTGATTGAAAGGCAGGGGTGAATATCAGCATGTGTGTATGAAGCCTGGCTTGAGACCCCAGATGTAGCGACTCAGTCCAAACCCTAGGACTAGGAACTATCCAATCCTAACCACATACCTGACATAACAGGGTAGAAAGTAGCATTCTGCTCATCTTGGCTTTAACAGTCTAGCTAGCCCATCTGAGAGACAGGCAAAGGACAGGGCCAGTTTCCGATGTTGCACCTTAGTAGCAAGGTGGGACAAACCAGCCATTCTTCCCAGAATACAACAACAGAATCAATAGAGTATTAACCATCCCTTAAATTTACAAATCCCCCACCCAACCCCAGCTGGCATGTTCAATGTGTCTGTCTTCTTGGTAGCAGGCCAAAGTGTCCATCTCCACCCCCAGCCAGACCTTCTCTAGTCCTGCCCCAGTGTCAGCACCCCCATAGCTACTCATCTTTCTCTATCCTTCAGTCCCCTCTCTCTTCTCCTCCTTGTCCTCCTCCTCTCCTCTCTCATGCCAGCTGTCCTTTCTCTGGGGACTCATCCAGTGTGATGACGGTGAACTCCTCTGTGTTGCCGTTTTCCTGGATCTTCTCTTTGTTCATCAGGGTCACCATCTCCTGCTCTCTCTCCTGGGCGCGGGAGCTAGCCACAGACGCCACCGCCCCATTCCCGTCACTACCATCCTTGTTGGTGATCATCAGGGTCTGCTGCTGACCGCACCAGCTAACAGCCAGAGAGAGAGCGAGAGAGAGAGAGAGAGAGAGAGAGAGAGAGAGAGAGAGCAGTGAACACATTAGAATACTGTCACCAGCTAACAGACAGAGAGCAATCAGTGAACACATTAGCATTAGGATACTGTCACCACCTAACAGACAGAGAAAGGGAGCAGTGAACACATTAGGATACTGTCATCAGCTAACAGATAGAGGGAGGAAGCAGTGAACACATTAGGATACTCCCACCAGCTAACGGACAGAGAGAGGGAGTAATGCACACAGTTAATTATTGATCAGAATTCCAATTGGTGAAATGAGACCTACCTCTTCCGCTTGACCACAGCAGCACACACAAGGAGAATAGCGCCCACAGCCGCAACCACTCCCACAATGATCAGCCAATCTGCACAAAGGAAAGAAATGAGAAAGGAATAATTCATGTCTATAATGTCTCTCACTTGGAGGTGTAGCATATGCCCCTTTACAATGGAAAGTGCTTTGAGAAGTGCTATATAAATGCAATTGTTTGCTCAATTATTAATACATTATGAATACATTAGGAATCCATTAAACCAGTGGTTCTCAACTGGTTTCGCATTGCTAAAAAGAATCGGCAAAATACAATCTGGAAAATTATTTGTAATGCTATATTGATATTAAATGTACCAACTGTATGACAAGGAAACAACATTCCCACATCTTTCATTGTCAATAATTACATTTTGCACATATTCTTGATGTTGACTGTTAATAAACTCACTGATTTAAGACCACACAATCAACCATAGCGCTGCTAATAGCTCTGTACTGAAAACACTGTGATTGAAGATAAATTGTTTAAACATGTAAGTTCATCATCATTTCTCCACACATTCTACCAGGTTTAAGTCATTTTAAGTTCAGACTGGGTTTTCTTTTCATAAAAAAAAAACTCAGACACTGGCGACCCACACAAAACCTCCCACGACCCACATTTGGTTTACGACCCACCAATTGAGAATCGCTGCATTAAACCATATAATACATTGTAATTACATGGCCATGATTCAACTAATCACTCATGACATGTACAATAATAGTATTAATACTACTGGTAGAGATATTAGGGGTAGTGGGCCACTCACCGGGTGTGCTACTATTCTCCTTCCCGGCTGGAGGAGGGGCTACTCCCTCACCTGGATTCATCCTCCCCCTGGGAATGGGCTGATCTGGGAATAGATGGGGAGAACAATGAGATACAGTGTTAAACAAACGTCTCTGATGCCTCACAAATGAATTACACATAGATGTCAACTGGTGTCATCAGATGCCATACACGTCCACCCAGGTAACACTCACAGAGACCCTGGAGAGAGTGCAGTAGACCCCAATAATAGTGCTTGGTTATCACACTAAAGTGTGATGAAGACCTGTGTCCATCTTGTCAATCAGACAGACTGCCTGGGTATGAGCACTGACAGACTGTGATTTTGTGCAATGTCATGTGATGATGTATAACACTATCATGTGATGACCAGGAATCATGTGCTACATCAGGGCTGATGTAATAGCTGTGGAATGAACTGAACCTACTAAGGAATGTGGAACTGTCTCGTTGGGACAGAGTTGGCACCTGAGAGCGAATGCCAACATTTCATTGCAAAGTGATTGATGAGTTATTGCTGTTATTAAAGTGACATTGTGCCAAGTGTTATAATGAGAACAATATGGTAAACTCCACATAACCTTAGCACAGAACAGAATAGTTTATCTGATTAGTATCTCATAGGGTAAATCAATGCCATCCTATTTCTCACACAGGGCTCTGGTGGAAAGTAGTGCCCATTTTGGGCTGTCATTCCCCCCATAGCAATACATCCTCTACCAGATCGATCCCTACGTCCACACTTCCTACTGTGTCTCCTGTCCTATCCCTACGTCCACACTTCCTACTGTGTCTCCCGTCCTATCCCTACGTCCACACTTCCTACTGTGTCTCCTGTCCTATCCCTACGTCCACACTTCCTACTGTGTCTCCTGTCCTATCCCTACGTCTACACTTCCTACTGTGTCTCCCGTCCTATCCCTACGTCCACACTTCCTACTGTGTCTCCTGTCCTATCCCTACGTCCACACTTCCTACTGTGTCTCCTGTCCTATCCCTACGTCCACACTTCCTACTGTGTCTCCTGTCCTATCCCTACGTCCACACTTCCTACTGTGTCTCCTGTCCTATCCCTACGTCCACACTTCCTACTGTGTCTCCTGTCCTATCCCTACGTCCACACTTCCTACTGTGTCTCCTGTCCTATCCCTACGTCCACACTTCCTACTGTGTCTCCTGTCCTATCCCTACGTCCACACTTCCTACTGTGTCTCCTGTCCTATCCCTACGTCCACACTTCCTACTGTGTCTCCTGTCCTATCCCTACGTCCACACTTCCTACTGTGTCTCCTGTCCTATCCCTACGTCCACACTTCCTACTGTGTCTCCTGTCCTATCCCTACGTCCACACTTCCTACTGTGTCTCCTGTCGTATCCCTACGTCCACACTTCCTACTGTGTCTCCTGTCCTATCCCTACGTCCACACTTCCTACTGTGTCTCCTGTCCTATCCCTACATCCACACTTCCTACTGTGTCTCCTGTCGTATCCCTACGTCCACACTTCCTACTGTGTCTCCTGTCCTATCCCTACGTCCACACTTCCTACTGTGTCTCCTGTCCTATCCCTACGTCCACACTTCCTACTGTGTCTCCTGTCCTATCCCTACGTCCACACTTCCTACTGTGTCTCCTGTCCTATCCCTACGTCCACACTTCCTACTGTGTCTCCTGTCGTATCCCTACGTCCACACTTCCTACTGTGTCTCCTGTTGTATCCCTACGTCCACACTTCCTACTGTGTCTCCTGTCCTATCCCTATGTCCACACTTCCTACTGTGTCTCCTGTCCTATCCCTACGTCCACACTTCCTCCTGTGTCTCCTGTTGTATCCCTATGTCCACACTTCCTACTGTGTCTCCTGTCCTATCCCTACGTCCACACTTCCTACTGTGTATCCTGTCGTATCCCTACGTCCACACTTCCTACTGTGTCTCCTGTCCTATCCCTACGTCCACACTTCCTCCTGTGTCTCCTGTTGTATCCCTATGTCCACACTTCCTACTGTGTCTCCTGTCCTATCCCTACGTCCACACTTCCTACTGTGTATCCTGTCCTATCCCTATGTCCACACTTCCTACTGTGTCTCCTGTTGTATTCCTACGTCCACCCTTCCTACTGTGTCTCCTGTCCTATCCCTACGTCCACACTTCCTACTGTGTCTCCTGTCCTATCCCTACGTCCACCCTTCCTACTGTGTCTCCTGTCCTATCCCTACGTCCACACTTCCTACTGTATCTCCTGTTGTATCCCTATGTCCACACTTCCTACTGTGTCTCCTGTCCTATCCCTATGTTCACACTTCCTACTGTGTCTCCTGTCGTATCCCTACGTCCACACTTCCTACTGTGTCTCCTGTCGTATCCCTACGTCCACACTTCCTACTGTGTCTCCTGTCCTATCCCTACGTCCACACTTCCTACTGTGTCTCCTGTCCTATCCCTACGTCCACACTTCCTACTGTGTCTCCTGTCCTATCCCTACGTCCACACTTCCTACTGTGTCTCCTGTTGTATCCCTACGTCCACACTTCCTACTGTGTCTCCTGTCCTATCCCTACGTCCACACTTCCTACTGTGTCTCCTGTCGTATCCCTACGTCCACACTTCCTACTGTCTCCTGTCCTATCCCTACGTCCACACTTCCTACTGTGTCTCCTGTTGTATCCCTACGTCCACACTTCCTACTGTGTCTCCTGTCCTATCCCTATGTCCACACTTCCTACTGTGTCTCCTGTCCTATCCCTACGTCCACACTTCCTCCTGTGTCTCCTGTCCTATCCCTATGTCCACACTTCCTACTGTGTCTCCTGTCCTATCCCTATGTTCACACTTCCTACTGTGTCTCCTGTCCTATCCCTACGTCCACCCTTCCTACTGTGTCTCCTGTCCTATCCCTACGTCCACACTTCCTACTGTGTCTCCTGTCCTATCCCTACGTCCACACTTCCTACTGTGTCTCCTGTCCTATCCCTACGTCCACACTTCCTACTGTGTCTCCTGTCCTATCCCTACGTCCACACTTCCTACTGTGTCTCCTGTCCTATCCCTACGTCCACACTTCCTACTGTGTCTCCTGTCCTATCCCTACCTCCACACTTCCTACTGTGTCTCCTGTCCTATCCCTACGTCCACACTTCCTACTGTGTCTCCTGTCCTATCCCTACGTCCACACTTCCTACTGTGTCTCCTGTCCTATCCCTACGTCCACACTTCCTACTGTGTCTCCTGTCCTATCCCTACGTCCACACTTCCTACTGTGTCTCCTGTCCTATCCCTACGTCCACACTTCCTACTGTGTCTCCTGTCCTATCCCTACGTCCACCCTTCCTACTGTGTCTCCTGTCCTATCCCTACGTCCACACTTCCTACTGTGTCTCCTGTCGTATCCCTACGTCCACACTTCCTACTGTCTCCTGTCCTATCCCTACGTCCACACTTCCTACTGTGTCTCCTGTCCTATCCCTACGTCCACACTTCCTACTGTGTCTCCTGTCCTATCCCTACGTCCACACTTCCTACTGTGTCTCCTGTCGTATCCCTACGTCCACACTTCCTACTGTGTCACCTGTCCTATCCCTATGTTCACACTTCCTACTGTGTCTCCTGTCGTATCCCTACGTCCACACTTCCTACTGTGTCTCCTGTCCTATCCCTACGTCCACACTTCCTACTGTGTCTCCTGTCGTATCCCTACGTCCACACTTCCTACTGTGTCTCCTGTCCTATCCCTACGTCCACACTTCCTACTGTGTCTCCTGTCCTATCCCTACGTCCACACTTCCTACTGTGTCTCCTGTCGTATCCCTACGTCCACACTTCCTACTGTGTCTCCTGTCCTATCCCTACGTCCACACTTCCTACTGTGTCTCCTGTTGTATCCCTACGTCCACACTTCCTACTGTGTCTCCTGTCCTATCCCTACGTCCACACTTCCTACTGTGTCTCCTGTTGTATCCCTACGTCCACACTTCCTACTGTGTCTCCTGTTGTATCCCTACGTCCACACTTCCTACTGTGTCTCCTGTTGTATCCCTACGTCCACACTTCCTACTGTGTCTCCTGTCCTATCCCTACGTCCACACTTCCTACTGTGTCTCCTGTCCTATCCCTACGTCCACACTTCCTACTGTGTCTCCTGTCCTATCCCTACGTCCACACTTCCTACTGTGTCTCCTGTCGTATCCCTACGTCCACACTTCCTACTGTGTCTCCTGTCCTATCCCTACGTCCACACTTCCTACTGTGTCTCCTGTCGTATCCCTACGTCCACACTTCCTACTGTGTCTCCTGTCCTATCCCTACGTCCACACTTCCTACTGTGTCTCCTGTCCTATCCCTACGTCCACACTTCCTACTGTGTCTCCTGTCCTATCCCTACGTCCACACTTCCTACTGTGTCTCCTGTCGTATCCCTACGTCCACACTTCCTACTGTGTCTCCTGTCCTATCCCTACGTCCACACTTCCTACTGTGTCTCCTGTCCTATCCCTACGTCCACACTTCCTACTGTGTCTCCTGTCCTATCCCTACGTCCACCCTTCCTACTGTGTCTCCTGTCCTATCTCCCCTTGCCTTCCCCTCTACTTCTAAACTGTCTCATTGGATCACAGGTGTCAAACTCATTCCAAGGAGGGCACGGGCGTCTGCAGGTTTTCGCTCACCTTTGTATTTGATTGATGAATTATGGTAGCGAATTAGTAAGGAACTCTCCTCACCTGGTTGTTTATAGTAGGTCTTAACTGAAAGAAAAAAACAAAAACCCGCAGACACTCTGCCCTCCGTGGAATGAGTTTGACACCCCTGCATTAAATCATCTAAATACAGAAATACATCTAATGAATAAGAATCCAATTATAATGTAATGAATAATAAAAGGCTGTGGGCCAGCAGTTGTTATATTATAACACAACTTGGGGGTCCTCTTGCTTATACACAGTAGTGCACAAACACACCATTATTAAGATAGATTTGACTGAATGATTCAGTGCTTCAAAATACAAGTTGATGCCCCATAGGAATACACTATAGGAGCATTGGACCCAAATATTAGCTACTGTGTTGAAAGGGTCTGTGTATTACATTAAATCATTGGATGCAGAGATTGTTTATATAGAGTTCTTGTATTGAGAATTTGAGCCAGTACAGATGGGGAGTTGAGAGGAAGAATCATGCTGAGGCACAGTCAGTGGTGTACTAGTGGTCCTCTCTTTCTCTCCTCTCTTTCTTCAAACAAACTCCACAGAGGAGAGGACACACAGAGAAAGACAAACTTTCAAGCCTCCATGGAATATTTCTTCATGAATGGTGGTCAATCTGAGTGCTTATTTTATTTGAAAGTGTCATCAAACTACAACTTTATGTCCCGGCTGTCGTAAGAACGGGACCAAAGCGCAGCGGATGTTAAGTTCCACATATTTAATTCAAAGGGAAACTTAAACAAAACAAAATATATCAATAAACGAAGAACTAAACGTGACTACGTGGTGCACATACACAAACAATATCCCACAAACACAGGTGGGAAAAATAGCTACTTAAATATGATCCCCAATTAGAGACAATGATTACCAGCTGCCTCTAATTGGGAATCCTACAAAACACCAACATAGAAAATATAAACTAGAACACAACATAGAATTGATAAACTAGAATACCCTCTAGTCACGCCCTGACCTACGACACCATAGAGAAACAAGGGCTCTCTATGGTCAGGGCGTGACACTTTACCATAGAGCTGACTATGCAAATGATTCCTTGCACTTGAATATTTTAATATAAAGTTGGATATAGCTTTTATACCTCGTGCCACATGTCTTCTTATATAAATCTAAATGCACACAGATATTACAATACAAACAAGAGTGGAAATTGGAGGTTTAATCCACAATCTTTTTCACACCCCAACACCAGGGGGCGAAGTTAGTTCTTTAACTTCCCAGAGTCTGACCAAACTTTGCTGTTTGTGGGTGGTAGGCTATCTGTTCTAAGTATCCTTCTCTGAGTTCTGACTAAGCACTTTCAAGAAAATGTAAAGGATACTTACTATTTATGTAAAGATAAAAACAGGTAAAGAAGGTGCTAGTTATTACAGTCAGAGAAGAATGTATTATAGATTGCATAATAATGTGTCTTGACAAGTGTTGAGGAGAATGACGAACATGGAGATGTATATTTAGAGATTGATATGATTAAATTAATCACCTTGAAAGCACAGATTTTTGAGTCGCCTTGGAAACAGTTGTACAGTATAGCCAGAGGGCAGTGATGTTATATATTATATATATATATATATATATGTGTTGTCGTGATTCTGGCAAGACTTGATTAATGATACGACTGAAGATGTACACATCAGTTGATACATCTTTAAACATTTTGTAACATTTTTATAAACCTTTTCTGTCATTATAGATGAATGTCCTGGTATCAAACGTTTCATCATGGAGATGTATCAATTCGTTTTGGTGGTGCTTATACTTTTGTTTACAAAAACGTAGCTAAATACATCTTTGTGTGGAAGCAAAAAAGGCTATTTGAGATAAACACAGAATGTATCTTTAGTTTAGGCTTCCTAACCACATTCCACCAATTTCCTCTCTCTGGGGTGTAACCAGGGGTCTAAAGAGGAACACCTCATGTAAACATTTATACATACCACACTGACTGGAAAAGGTTGCTGGTTCAACATTTTGCAGCAGCAGCAGAATGATTGGCATCTGCATTAGGACCAAAATGTACAGGGGGACATCCTGCCCTTGAGTATCACAACTGCTATTTTTAGGCTCAGGGAAAGCTTTTCATTCATCCTGTCACAGAAATCATATATGAAAAGTATGATTGTTGCAGGGTAATGCCAGGCACTTGTACCTCTTATGTTTCTCTGTTCTGACATGATTTATGATTTACTTGAGATGTATTTGTATTTTAAAGTGTGCTATTTAAATTAAATACATTGTCATTATAATTATGTTCATGATACCAAACTGAGTGACAAAGCAAAGCAGAAAACAATATTCTGTATGTGATATTATGAATGTAACAAACAGAGTAATTGCTTACCCTCTACCCCCTCCTCCTCCTCCTGCTCTGGCACTATCTCCTGCACATCCTCCTCGCTGGCTGAGCCCTGTGGTTCTCCTGGCTGTCCAACAGGTGGTGCAATAGAAGAGGCCCCCTCCTCAGCGCCAGTCGGTTGCATCCCAGACCCGGTGGTGTCCTCCATCTCAGTGGCCAGCACCCCAGTGCGGCCGGCTGACTGGGTCTCATCCCCCTCAGTCTGCTCTTCCTCCCCACCAGGGCTCTCTGTGGCTGCCCCCTCTGAGGCCTCACCCCCAGCCCCAGATGTTGGTTCCTCTGGGCTAGCCTCAGTGGATGCAGGTTGGGTCAGGTCCACTTCCTCAAATACCTCAGTGGTGCTCTCGGCTCCCTGTTTCTCAGGTGCAGAGGTGGTATCCACTGTGTCAGGCTCTGTGCTTGCTCTGTCCTCAGGCTGGGCCCTGTCCTCTGGGGTTCCCTCTGTGGCCTCTGGTTGTACCTGGTCCTGGTCCTCCACCACTGCTGGGGCATATGTCTGGATGTCTGTCTTCTCCTCTGGGACCTCCTCTGTCTTAGGCTGCTCTGAGGCTTCACCTGTGGGAAAACAGACCAGAAAGATAGATGCATGAGACCAGTTCTGATATTAAAACTGTTATAAAACTATAACTATATCAAATTATAACTATATAAAACTATTATTCACAAAACACATCCCCTCATTCCAAGAGGTTATCCCAAATCTGTCAAGGTTGGATTGGTGAAAGCAATCCAAGTGGATATCATTACGGGGTTACACATCTTTGACATCATTTCCACATGCGTTTACTGTACTGTTTCTGTAGGAAATGAGAACATGGAAGATCGAATTACCAATAAATCATATCATATAAAATATTCATATCTATCTCCCTTTTATTAAGACTGTGGTTACAGTATATTTGTCCTATTTCACACATGTGAATGTGTATATTAATATGCATATGTGAATTGTACATTTGTTTTTTGCATATCCCACTCCCCCTGAGACAACCTCGTCGATCACAGCAAGGCCATTATCAACAGCAACCCTGGAGCCAGTAGGGTTAAGTGCCTTGCTCAAGGGCACTTTGACAGAACGCCCTAGCGACTAGGATACCTGCTGCCCTTGATGTGTAAGAGATATTAAGCTACTTTTGGAGGACAGTCGGCAGTTGAATAAATATTTGCTAATTGACCGACCCAAATTCAGTCAATTTCAGGCGGTTGTAAAGCACATTCAGAGTGAGTCTGTTGTGCAGTTATCTGCAATAACCATGGGCAGGTTGCTAGCTAATGTCAGCCATGTTGTTTTCATCCAAATTAGACCTGTTTTCCACTGGGGAGAATCAGATAATCTTGGGTCACTCTGTGCCTCTCTGCCTCACAACACCGTATTCACCAATGAGAGGAATAGGCTAGTGGCAAGGCCCCCCGAGGTATAGCAAAACCATGTTTTTCAATATCTTTAATGTCTCCCATATATGAAATAGATGGTTGAGTAAAACAATTTGACTGCAAAAGTGGTTCAAATGATATATATTGTGACACACCCATTGAACTCAAACAGTGTCAAATAATGCCTGGGTGGAGGGGGTAGGCCACATAAACATGAGTGTGTCCTTCAATGGGTAAGGAGACAAAGTAGCCAGTGGTGGTTGTAGTTCTCAGGCCTGACCAGCTTGCACAGCGAACTGGTCATTCTGAGCAAGCTACAGCGACAAGGGTAGTATCCTTCCTGTATGACTGGCGGGGTATTGGGGCTGTGGAGTGATCAGTTTCCATTTCTACAGTTTGCTTGCATACCGAAGAGACCCTTTGACCAACTGGAATATTATCTCAGTCTGAATGATGCTGGGGATACTCCAGTAGTGGAATGGTTGGTTTTCTGGTTGTGAAGGACAGTCTGTGAAAGGGCTGTCACAAACCGACTTGCCTTTAAATCTTCCCAATGCATAGTTGGCCTCTGGAGGGAGTTTTTTAAAGTTTAATGTGGCAAAAGGTCCTACAGGTCACGTCCCACATTTTATTTTATATTACTTTGGAAGTCAGGTATGATTATAATTTTGTCGATATTAACTGTGGGTGGTTGGCATTGATTACAGACTGGGGCAAGCCCAGCAGGAGATGTGGAGAGTGAAATGAGGGTGACCTCAGGTTACTTAGAGGTTAGTCAAAGTGTAGCTAGGTCATAGACTATGACTAAAAAGTGTTGGTTGTGAGGGACATAGCACAGCTCCACACACATATACACTACCATTCAAAAGTTTGGGGTCAGTAAGAAATGTCCTTGTTTTAGAAAAGCACATTTTTTGTCCATTAAAATAACATCAAATTGATCAGACATAGAGTCTAGGCATAGTTAATGTTGTAAATAACTATTGTAGCTGGAAACGACAGACTTTTAATGGAATATCTACATAGATGTACATTATCAGCTACATAGGCCCATTATCAGCAAGAATCACTCCTGTGTTCCAATGGCACGTTGTGTTTGCTAATCCAAGTTGATCATTTTAAAAGTATAACTGATCATTTAAATACCCTTTTGCAATTCTGTTAGCACAGTTCCAAACTGCTGTTCTGATTAAAGAAGCAATACAACTCTCCTTCTTTAGACTAGTTGAGTATCTGGAGCATCAGCATTTGTGGGTTCGATGACAGGCTCAAAATGGCCAGAAACCAAGAACTTTCTTCTGAAACATGTCAGTCTATTCATGTTCTGTGAAATGAAGGCTATTCCATGTGAGAAAATGCCAAGAAACTGAAGATCTCGTACCACGCTGTGTACTACTCCCTTCACAGAATAGAGCAAACTGGCTCTAACCAGAATAGAAAGAGGAGTGGGAGACCCCAGTGCACAACTGAGCAAGAGGACAAGTACATTAGAGTGTCTAGTTTGAGAAACTGGCAGCTTCATTAAATAGTACCCGCAAAACACCAGTCTAAACGTCCCTCTGTCCACCGGATGTGTACCAAACTCACAAAAAGTGGCAGTAATAAAACCTCTCTTGAAAAAGCCAAACCTTGACCCAGAAAATATAAAAAACTATCAGCCTATATCGAATCTTCCATTCCTCTCAACATTTTTAGAGAAGGTTGTTGTGCAGCAACTCTGCCTTCCTGAAGACAAACAATGTATACGAAATGCTTCAGTCTGATTTTAGACCCCATCATAGCACTGAGACGGCACTTGTGAAGGTGGTAAATTACATTACATCGGACCGAGGCTCTGCATCTGTCCTCGTGCTCCTAGACCTTAGTGCTGCTTTTGATACCATCGATCACCACATTCTTTTGGAGAGATTGGAAACCCAAATTGGTCTACACGGACAAGTTCTGGCCTGGTTTAGATATTATCTGTCAGA
Organism: Oncorhynchus keta; assembly: GCF_023373465.1. Lineage (NCBI taxonomy): Eukaryota > Metazoa > Chordata > Actinopteri > Salmoniformes > Salmonidae > Oncorhynchus > Oncorhynchus keta. Next base: position 34,063,410 of record NC_068437.1, read on the forward strand.
AAGATATCAGTTTGTCTCTGTGAATGGTTTGTCCTCTGACAAATCAACTGTAAATTCCTCAAGGTTCCGTTTAAGGACCACTATTGTTTTCACTATATATTTTACCTCTTGGGGATGTAATTCGAAAACATAATGTTAACTTTCACTGCTATGCGGATGACACACAGCTGTACATTTCAATGAAACATGGTGAAGCCCCAAAATTGCCCATGCTAGAAGCATGCGTTTCAGACGTAAGGAAGTGGATGGCTGCAAACTTTCTACTTTTAAACTCGGACAAAACAGAGATGCTTGTTCTAGGTCCCAAGAAACAAAGAGATCTTCTGTTGAATCTGACAATTAATCTTAATGGTTGTACAGTCATCTCAAATAAAACTGTGAAGGACCTCGGCGTTACTCTGGACCCTGACCTCTCTTTTGAAGAACATATCAAGACCATTTCAAGGACAGCTTTTTTCCATCTACGTAACATTGCAAAAATCAGAAACTTTCTGTCCAAAAATGATGCAGAAAAATTCATCCATGCTTTTATCACTTCTAGGTTAGACTACTGCAATGCTCTACTTTCCGGCTACCCGGATAAAGCCCTAAATTACCTTCAGTTAGTGCTAAATACGGCTGCTAGAATCCTGACTAGAACCAAAAAATGTGATCATATTACTCCAGTGTTAGCCTCTCTACACTGGCTTCCTGTCAAAGCAAGGGCTGATTTCAAGGTTTTACTGCTAACCTACAAAGCATTACATGGGCTTGCTCCTACCTATCTCTATTATTTGGTCCTGCCGTACATACCTACACGTACGCTACGGTCACAAGACGCAGGCCTCCTAATTGTCCCTAGAATTTCTAAGCAAACAGCTGGAGGCAGGGCTTTCTTCTATAGAGCTCCATTTTTATGGAACAGCCTGCCGACCCATGTCAGAGACGCAAACTCGGTCTCAACCTTTAAGTCTTTACTGAAGACTCATCTCTTCAGTGGGTCATATGTGATTGAGTGTAGTCTGGCCCAGGAGCGGGAAGGTGAACGGAAAGGCTCTGGAGTAACGAACCACCCTTGCTGTCTCTGCCTTGCCGGTTCCCCTCTTTCCACTGGGATTCTCTGCCTCTAACCCTATTACAGGGGCTGAGTCACTGGCTTACTGGGGCTCTCTCATGCCGTCCCTGGAAGGGGTGCGTCACCTGAGTGGGTAGGATTCACTGATGTGGTCATCCTGTCTGGGTTGGCGCCCCCCCCCCCTTGGGTTCTGCCATGGCGGAGATCTTTTGTGGGCTATACTCAGCCTTGTCTCAGGATGGTAAGTTGGTGGTTGAAGATATTCCTCTAGTGGTGTGGGGGCTGTGCTTTGGCAAAGTGGGTGGGGTTATATTCTTCCTGTTTGGCCCTGTCCAGGGGTGTCCTCGGATGGGGCCACAGTGTCTCCCGACCCCTCCTGTCTCAGCCTCCAGTATTTATGCTGCAGTAGTTTATGTGTCGGGGGGCTAGGTTCAGTTTGTTATATCTGGAGTACTTCTCCTGTCCTATTCGGTGTCCTGTGTGAATCTAAGTGTGCGTTCTCTAATTCTCTCCTTCTCTCTTTCTTTCTCTCTCTCGGAGGACCTGAGCCCTAGGACCATGCCCCAGGACTACCTGACATGATGACTCCTTGCTGTCCCCAGTCCACCTGGCCGTGCTGCTCCTCCAGTTTAAACTGTTCTGCCTTATTATTATTCAACCATGTTGGTCATTTATGAACATTTGAATATCTTGGCCATGTTCTGTTATAATCTCCACCCGGCACAGCCAGAAGAGGACTGGCCACCCCACATAGCCTGGTTCCTTTCTATGTTGCTTCCTAGGTTTTGGCCTTTCTAGGGAGTTTTTCCTAGCCACCGTGCTTCTACACCTGCATTGCTTGCTGTTTGGGGTTTTAGGCTGGGTTTCTGTACAGCACTTTGAGATATCAGCTGATGTAAGAAGGGCTATATAAATACATTTGATTTGATTTGATTTGATAGCAGCCTTTTTTTAAATTGACGCCTAAATGACATACCCAAATCTAACTGCCTGTAGCTCAGGATTTGATTTGATTTGAACAGTGAAGAAGCGACTCTTGGATGCTGGCCTTCTAGGCAGAGTTGCAAAGAAAAAGCCATTTCTCAGACTGGCCAATAAAAATAAAAGATTAGATGGGCAAAGGAACACAGACACTGGACAGAGGAACTCTGCCTAGAAGGTCAGCATCCCAAACTTTTGAATGGTAGTGTACATTTGAAGGTGATCCCTCGGCTTTGATGGACTGTAAAAGGGTTGCAGAGGAGGTGGAGCTTGTCAAACATGGTGCACAAAGTCAATCCCCTGCCACAGTCAATTCGTATGTGGATGTTGGGATTACTGCATGTTCCCAGACCAATGCATGATTCACGAGTCCCGTTCAGGTGCCACATGGGCTGGCCAGCCATTGTTGGTAGCAAAATAGGTACATATGAGGACAATGCACGGCAACAATTTCCATTTTGGCTGTTGAATGGCCTCCTGGCATGTGGCATCCAGTTCCATGGTCTCTAGTAACTGGAAGGAAGGACTGACGGTGGAGAGGGAAAGTTAATGTGTAGCCCCAGGCTATGTTGGTTCATTGTAGTGAACACCTACCTTGTGCACTTGCCATGTGTTGTAGCATCCTCCCCATACAACACAAATGTCACAAAGTCAACATACAGTTGAAGACAGAAGTTTACGCATACCTTAGCCAAATTCAATTAAACTCAGTTTTTCACAATTCCTGACATTTAATCCTAGTAGAAATTTCGTCTTAGGTCAGTTAGGATCACCACTTTATTTTAAGAATGTGAAATGTCCCAATAACTGAAGAGATAATGATTTGTTCACATACTGACCTTAGTTCCTTTGTTATGTCTTTGTTTTAGTATGGTCAGGGCATGAGTTGGGTGGGATGCCTATGTTCCGTTTTCTATGTTGTGTTTTTGCGTTTGGCCTGGTATGGTTCTCAATCAGAGGCAGGTGTTGTTAGTTGTCTCTGATTGAGAATCATACTAAGGTAGCCTTTTCCCACTCATGTTTCGTGGGTGTTTATTTTTCCGTTTCAGTGTCTGCACCATTCGGGATTGTTTCGGTTTTCATTGTAATTCTCTTGTTCTTTTGTATTTTGTATTCATTCTCATTAAAGCTTGTGGATACATACCACGCTGCATTTTGGTCCGATCCTTCCTACTCCTCGTCAGAAGAAGAGGACGAGAATCGTTACAGATTTATTTCAGCTTTCATTTCATTCCTCACATTCCCAGTGGGTCAGAAGTTTACATACACTCAATTAGTATTTGGTAGCACTGCCTTTAAATTGTTTTATAACTTGGGTCAAATGTTTTGGGTAGCCTTCCACAAGCTTCCCACAATAGGTTGGGTGAATTTTGTCCCATTCCTCCTGACAGAGCTGGTGTATCTGAGTCAGCTTTGTAGGCCTCCTTGCTCGCACACGCTTTTTCAGTTCTGTTCACTAATTTTCTATAGGATTGAGGTCAAGGGCTTTGTGATGGCCACTCCAATACATTGACTTTCTTGTCCTTACACCATTTTGCCACAACTTTTGAAGTATGGCTTGGAGTTATTGACCATTTGGAAGACCCATTTGCGACCAAGTTTTAACTTCCTGACTGATGTGTTGGGTCATTGTCCTATTGAAAACAAATGACAGTCCCACTAAGCCAAAACCAGATGTGATGGAGTATCGCCTGAATGCTGTTGTAGCCATACTGGTTAAGTGTGCCTTCTAAATAAATCACTAACACTGTCACAAGCAAAGCATCCCCACATCATCACACCTCCTCCTCCATGCTTCACGGTGGGAACTACACATGCGTAGATCATCTGTTCACCTTCACTGCGTCTCAAAAAGAAACAAAAACATCTAGTTAGGACACCAGACCAATTTCCACTGGTCCAATGTCCATTGCTTGTGTTTCTTGGCCCAAGCAAGTCTCTTCTTATTATTGGTGAATTTTAGTAGGCGCCCATAGGGAGTTGTCTGTGTTTGGCCAGTGTAGGCCGTCATTGTAAATAATAATTTATTTTTTAACTGATTTGCCTAGTTAAATAAAGATACAATTAAGGTTAAATAAAAAAGAATAGTGGTTTCTTTGCAGCAATTTGACCATGAAGGCCTGATTCACACATTCTATTCTGAACAGTTGTGTCTGTTACTTGAACTCTGTGAAGCATTTATTTGGGCTGTATTCTCAGGTGCAGTTAACTCTAATGAACTTATCCTCTACAGCAGAGATAACGCTGGTTCTTCCTTTCCTGTGGCGGTCTTTGTGAGAGCCAGTTGCATCATAGCACTTGATTGTTTTTCGACTATACTTGAAGGAACTTTCAAAGTTCTTGAAATGTCCGCATTGACTGACCTCAATGTTTTGGCCTTTCTAGGGAGTTTTTCCTAGCCACCGTGCTTCTACACCTGCATTGCTTACTGTTTTGGGTTTTAGGCTGGGTTTCTGTACAGCACTTTGAGATATCAGCTGATGTAAGAAGGGCTATATAAATACATTTGATTTGATTTGATTTGATAGCAGCCTTTTTTTAAATTGACTCCTAAATGACATACCGAAATCTAACTGCCTGTAGCTCAGGCCTTGAAGCAAGGATATGCATATTCTTGGTACCATCTGAAAGGAAACACTGACATTTGTTGAAATGTCAATTTGAATGTAGGAGAATATAACACAGTAGATCTGATAAAGAAAATACAAAGAAAAAAACAACCAGTGTTTTTTTTACCTCCTTCTTTGAAAATGCAAGAGAAAGATCACTGTTATAGCCATCACTCTGGTAATTCCGATAGTGTCCACAAGATGGAAGCAGTGTATGTGCAAAGTTTCAGATGGATAACTTGAAGTATGAGCGAACTACATGACATTTAGTGTGAAGTCACCCAGGTACATTTGGGCATATCGTGGAGAAGACATTTGCATTCATATGATGTTTTTCTGCAAGAATATCGTATAATCTATTCCAGTATTAGTTGCCCTATTATAAGTATTATAAGTTCAACTTTTCAAGAAATACTTATTTTCCACCATAATTTGCAAATAAATTCATAAAAAATCCTACAATGTGATTTTCTGGATTTTTTTTCTCATTTTGTCTGTCATAGTTGAAGTGTATCTATGATAAAAATTACAGGCCTTTCACATCTTTTTAAGTGCGAGAACTTGCACAATTGGTGGCTGACTAAATACTTTTTTGCCCCACTGTATATATATATATATATATAAGTATGCCAATATATATAATAATATTCCTCCACAAATAATTCCCAGATCAATACTTTAACTTGCCCAAACCTCGGCGGAGACCCTAAGAACCTCAAGAGGTAACCAATCCAGTGAATGGGTTAGGCAATGCAGCTGTCTATACTTCACAGCAATGTTAGATATGACAGAAGTTCATGATGTAGGGCCTTGTAAACAAAAAGAGAGTATTATAATGATCCACGGGTCTTAAGCGATAGTGTAAACCTTGTGACAGACTCGCGTCCTGTCCAGGGGGGGTACTTGTACTAGAAAGCTGTCATATGCTACAGAATCAGGAGGCTCCTGACCCTACGGGCTCGGACAAGGCTTACTTATTAGATAGTGTAGCCGCAGACTGGCATACTGTATGAAATACAGAGGAGATGGAAAATGTCATGATTTTGTTGATTCTATTGATTGTGGGGTTGATAATGTAGATGGTGAAAAAGACGGGACTGACCTGCAGCATCAGAAGCAAGGTCTCCATCTGTCACCTGAACACTCTCTGGTCCTGTTGAATCAGGATTGATGGCCAAATCACAGTTCTTCATAGACAAATCTATGGGGGGGTCAAGGATCAGAAATGAAGTACAGATGTGTAATTGTCTCCAGCATTTGTTACAGTTCAAGTTCTAAGAATGACAAGAATCATTAAGATGTACAAGTGTTTAAGTGATTGTCTCTCAAAGAGCTCTGTTGTCATGCCAAACCTGGTCAATATGAACTATGGAAAAAAAACTCACCTGATGCATTGAAACAGAAGACATCAAAGGGTTGGTCCAGAGTGTCATGGTGGAAGAAGACTCCTGTCATGTTCTTGGCACAGTTAACATGGGCCTTCTGTCTGAGGATAGTGGTATTTCCGTTGCTGATCCAACCATATCTAAAATCAAAGATTAGCATTTGGATTTCACAACTGTTCGTCACAGATAACCTTTTTTTAAATGTAGGCGCATGGATCAGAAAACTAGTCACTATATGGTGACCACTAGTTGCCTCATGCTGCACGATACATATCCTTTGCATAGAGTTGATCATGCTGTTGATTGTGGCCTGTGGAATGTTGTCCCACTCCTCTTTATTGTCTGTGAAAAGTTGCTGGATATTAGCGGGAACTGGAAAACGCTGTCGTACTCGTCGACCGAGAGCATCCCAAACATGTTCAATAGGTTACATGTCTGGTGAGTATGCAGGCCATGGAAGAACTGAGACATGGGACCATGCATTATCATGCTGAAACATGATAATTATTTTTTATTGAACCTTTATTCAATTATCTTGCGGGATGAATGGCTCGACAATTGGCCTCAAGATCTCTTCACGGTATCTCTTGACATCGAAAAAATGCAAATGTGTTCGTTGTCCATAGCTTATGCCTGCCCGTACCATAACCCCACCGCTACCAAGGCCCAATCTGTTCACAACGTTGACATGAGCAAACCGCTCTCCCACACAACGCCATACATGTGGTCTGCGGTTGTGAGGCCGATTGGACATATTGCTAAATGCTCTTAAAATGAGGTTGGAGGAGGCTCATGGTAGAAAAAATAACATTAAATTCTCTGGCAACAGTTCTGGTGGACATTGCTGCAGTCAGCAAGCCAAATTGCACGCTTCCTCAAAACTTGAGACATCTGTGGCATTATGTTGTGAGACAAAACTGCACATTTTCGAGTGGCCTTTTGTCCCCAAAACAAGGTGCACCTGTGTAATGGTCATGCTGTATTAAAACCTTTTTGGGAGAGGTGGCAGCATTTTCACTTTTGGATGAATAGCGTGCCCAGAGTGAACTGCCTCCTACTCTGTCCCAGATGCTAATATATGCATATTATTATTAGTATTGGATAGAAAACACTCTGTTTGAATGATGTCTGTGAGTATAACAGAACTCATATGGCAGGCAAAAACCTGAGAAAAATCCAACCAGGAAGTGGGAAATCTGAGGTTTGTAGTTTTTCAAAGCTTTGCCTACCAAATACACAATGTCTATGGAGTCAAATTTCACTTCCCACGGCTTCCACTAGATGTCAACCGTCTTTAGAAACTTGTTTCAGGCTTCTGCTATAAAGGAGGGGGGAATGGGAGCTGAATGAGTCAGTGGTCTGGCAGAGTGTCTCAGGCTCGTGATGCGCGCTCCCGAGTTAGCTCTCGTTCCAGTGCTTTTCTTCAGACAATAAACTTCTCCGGTTGGAACCTTATTGATGATTTACGTTAAAAACATTCTAAAGATTGATTCCATACATCGTTTGACTTGTTTCTACAACCTGTAATGGTATTTTTGGAGTTTTTGTCTGGACGAAGTGCTCGCGCCTCATGAAGATGGATTACTGGGCTGAACACGCTAACAACAAGTGGCTATTTGGACATAAATGATGGACTTTATGGAACTTTATGGAACAAATCAGTAATTTATTGTCGAACTTGGATTCCTGGGAGTGCCTTCTGATGAAGATCATCAAAGGTAAGTGAATATTTATAGTGTTATCTCTAACTTCTGTTGACTCCAACATGGCGGATATTTCTTTGGCTGGATTGGGCTCTGAGCGCCGTTCTCAGATTATGCTTTTTCCGTGAAGTTTATTTGAAATCTGACACAGCGGTTGCATTAAGGAGAAGTCTATCTTTAATACTGTGAATAACAGTTGAATCTTTTATCAATGTTTATTATGAGTATTTCTGCAAAATCACCAAATGTTTTGGAATCAAAACATTACTGCACGTAACGCGCCAATGTAAAATGAGATTTTTGGGTATAAATAAGCACATTATCGAACAAAACATACATGTATTGTGTAACATGATGTCCTATGATTGTCATCTGATGAAGATCATCAAAGGTTAGTGATTCATTTTATATTTATTTCTGCTTTTTGTTACTCCTATCTTTGGCTGGAAAATGGCTGTGTTTTTTTAACTTTGCTATGACCTAACATAATCAAATGTTGTGCTTTCACTGTAAAGCATTTAAAATCAGACATGATGGGTAGATTAACAAGATGTCTATCTTTCATTTGCTGTATTGGACTTGTTAATGTGTGAAAGTTACATATTTCCCCAAAATATTTTTGAATTTCGCGAGCTGCCTTTTCAATGGAATGTTGTTGAGGGGTTGCGCTAGCGGAACGCCTGCCCTAGAAAGGTAAGCTTATTGATATTTGTACATTCAAATTGAACGTTTGAGATAAATAAACTTTTTGCGCATAAGATACATTTCTGGGATCTTTTATTTCAGCTCACAAAACATGGGACCAACAATTAACATGTTGCGTTTATATTTTTGTTTAGTGTAATCTACCACACGGCTGTTGCTTTTTGTGATGTCCTTTTTCTACATAGGTGATTAAACAGTAAATTAGTAAAAAAGTAATTTATATTGACACAGTCAACCAAAACTGCTAGAAGTGTTTAGGTTGAGATAAGGAACATAATAAAGGTTATATAATAATACAATTTCTTGACCATTACCGTTTTGGTTTTAATTTAGAGTAGGTCATTCAATGAGTAAGTAGTCTACTACAAATAAAAAAACACATGAAAGATTTACACTTCCATTTTAATATACATGATATCATGTCACACACGTCCAATACATTGCTTGATTCTAAATGGTACGCTCGTGTGGATATTGGAACAGTGACTTAGTCTTACAGAGTCCTTTTGCTGATTTCCATTTAATTTCCATTTAATTATTTACCTGTTGATAAAGCACATCATGTGAGTCCTAAGAGGACAGTGTGTAGTCATAAAGATGGATGTGTGACCTCACCTACAGGTCTCTAGGCCTTGGGCGTGGGCCTCTGTGACCTGTTCCTTGCTGGCAATGGTGCCGCCCAGGCTCTCACACAGGTTCTTGGCCAGGCCAAAGGTCAACGAGTAGCGAGCTTCTCCCTCCACGTGGAACACTCCAGCATGGCTGCAGCTACGGGACTTTACTATAGCTGGGGAAAGGAAGAGAAGGTGAGAGAGAGGTTAGTATTGAGGAAATCAGCCTGTGAGACACTGTGACTGTATGTCGGCCATGTTTTAACTATACATTTTAAAACTGTATAATATTTAGACATCTTCAAAGAAAATGAAAACACACAACGTGGAAGAAAGGTTACTTTTCAATATGTTCTGAAAAGAACTAGGCATTTACTAGCAACGTACATAGAAACAAGACCAACTGGTGACAAACAAAACAGATGGGTGAAACAAATTAATTTTCTCCTGGCATTAGAAATAAAGTTGTAATTATGTTATTTCAACCACCTGTCGTCAGAAAAAGAAATCTGACATAAATATGTTGCTTTTCTAAAACTTCTTAATTAACTTGAATAGGGGTCTTGGGAAATACCTCTGAAATCTGTAGCTAGTTCTTCTAGTATATCACCCAACAGTAAATGACAAATATGGGACCAGTTGTGACCTCACGGTAGCTCTGACGTACTAGTATTTATCCAGCACTGTCATAACCTGAGTACCTCTATATAAATAGTCATGTCTGTTAGCTTAATAGGCTCCTTTAATAGTTTAATATTCTCCTTTAATAGTTTCCTTTAATTGTCTCTTTACAGTTCATTCATGCTTGGTTTTACAAGGCTTTGTAGAGGCCTATTTTGAGTCTGTTTTACTGTGAAATTAAACATATTTTGCACATTTGAATAACCCTAACTGCCATTATAAAGTTGTTGAGGTCGTTGATTGCCATTGTGTCACTCAGCATATGACTATGCTCCTAAACAATAGACAGCATACAGACGAATACAGATGAACTCATCTTACAAATGTATTCAAGCTAGTTATGTTCATACATTTTCCTATGAGTTATTACATTTCATAATGCTTTCGATGCAGTCTAAGTGCTGTAAGATATCATGTAATATATCACTCATATAATGTGTTTTATCCTCAAAATGGTTCTGTTTCACAATATTTTGTTTCACTGGAGTAAACACACACACACAAGCACATGCACGAATGCACACAACCATAAATCATGAGCACAAGTTTCTGATTATCTGTCATGTCATTGCTTATTGTCGCTTCAGGGCTATAACATACATTCAGAAAGTACTCATACCTCTTAACTTTTTCCACATGTTGTTGTGTGATTTATTTTTTTGTCAAATATCTACACAAAATATTCTGTAATGTCAAAGTCGAAGAAAAATTCTGAAATTTTATTTTAATTAATGGAAAGTAAAACACAAATATATTTTGATTAGATACATACAGTGCCTTGCAAAAGTATTCACCCCTCATGGATTTTTTCCTATTTTGTTGCATTACTGTAATTTAAATGTATTTTTATTTGGATGTCATGTAATGGACCTACATAAAATAGTCAAAATTGATGAAGTGAAATGAAAAAAATAACATGTTTCAAAACATTAAAAAAAATAAAAAACGTAAAAGTGGTGCATGCATATGTATTCCCCTTTGCTGTGAAGCCGATAAATAAGATCTGGTGCAACCAATTACCTTCATAAGTTACATAATTAGTTAAATAAAGTCCACCTGTGTGCAATCTAAGTGTCACATGATCTGTCACATCATCTAAGTATATGTACACCTGTTCTTGGTAAGTCTCTAAGAACTTTGCACACCTGGATTATACACATTTATTTAAAAAATGTAGTCTTGGTAAGCAATTCCAGTGTATATTTGCCATTGTGTTTTACGTTATTGTCCTGCTGAAAGGTGAATTTGTCTACCGATATCTGTTGGAAAGTAGACTAAGACAGGTGTCCTCTAGGATTTAGCCTGCGCTTAGCTCTATTGCGTAGACAATTCTGTATACCTTGCCGATGACAAGCATACCCAGAACATGATGCAGCCATCACTATGCTTGAAAATATGAAGCTGTAAATATGAAGCTGTGATGTGTTGTGTTTTTACCCCAAACCTAACTCTTTGTATTCAGGACCTAAAGTTGGCTTTGGTGCCTTATTGCAAACAGGATGCATGCTTTGGCATATTTTTTTTCAGTACAGGCTTCCTTCTTTACACTCTGTCATTTAAGTTAGACTTGTATGCAAAACATACACATACAAATTACTACATCACACAAACATCAGTACACAAACATCACACCTTCCCAGACCCACTAGCCCCCACCCCTATCTCCAGCACCCATATCACTTTCTTCACATGGCCTCAACCTGCACCATTTTGTTTCTCTCCGTCTAACAGGCTCTTGAAAATTTCAGATAATAAAGAATTTGACCGTTGCATTGTGTGAACTATTGAGGATTGGTTGATTTCCAGTTTGAGTATATATTTTTTAAAGATACCTTATAAGAAGAATATCGTCCAACCCATCGAGTATCTCACTGCACCCTCATATGTTATTGAAATATACAGACAGAGGAATTCAAATTACATTTACAATACATTGCAATACCTCTGACATCCATCTTTCTGACTCCGCCTGTAACTTTTGACCCCTTATTTTTTGTTGGCACAAAACTATCTCTATACTTCCATTCATTTGTATAGTTTAGCTTTGTTGTGGCAGAATCAGAATTCTTTAGGTAACATTGATAAAGAAGATGTTTGATCAATGTTCATAAGTATGCTTATGTGGAAAATTACTTGGGGCTCAGAGAGGGGAGAGGTCAGGTTTGTCTTATCTGTGAATGTGTCTGTAACTATTCCTATTTTCCACCATAATTTGCAAATAAATTCATAAAAAATCCTACTATGTGATTTTCTGGATTTCTTTCCTCATTTTGTCTGTCATAGTTGAAGTGTACCTATGATGAAAATTACAGGCCTCTCTCATCTTTTAAGTTGGAGAACTTGCACAATTGGTGGCTGACTAAATACTTTTTTTCCCCAATGTATGCCATTGGATGAGGTAATGTTTTGGTCCTAAGTGGTACCAAGAACGAGAAGTAGAACCTCATCTAAGAGGGCAAACTGAACGATAATTTATAGCTAATCCTGTCTGGCTATATGATACTCCTTTTTCTGGTAAAAGGTTCTTTGTGTAATGTTCCTAAGATCTGTTATTTGTCATGTTTTGAGTTTTGATGGGTGTGTCTTGGCTATAAATGATACTAAGAACTGTTTTGTAAGCACTCTCAGATAATTAATTTATAGACACTGAATTGATCTGAGAGTCACAGGGTTATGGTGAAGCTCATATAATTAAAGATGGACTTTATAATAACTCTTAATTGCTCTCTCGTGATTTGGTAATACAGGAAATTTACACGACACCTTCTGATGAGTCCCGTGACACAAAATGCAGAACGCCATCATGTTTGTGAGAGTCTCATCTTACCATAGTGTGGTCATACTAGTGTGTAGGCGAAACCGTTCGGAAGGTGGCAGAACAGCGCTACTAACTTCAGACTAGTCCCCTGGGGCTTGTGGTGGTCGATATTCTGAATATTTCATGGTCTGACAAACAGATGCATTGGACTGAGGCGCATCCCATGCAAAAAACATATCTCTAGATTAAACGGACAAATTGTTATTATTATGATTTTTTCTACTTTTACCCATTTTGTCCCTAATTTCGTGATATCCAATTGCTAGTTACAGTCTTGTCCCATCGCTGCAAATCCCCTACAGACTCCCCTACAGACTCGGGAGAGGCGAAGGTCGAGAGCCATGCATCCTCTGAAACACAAACCTGCCAAGCTACACTGCTTCTTGATACACTTCTCGCTTAACCCGGAAGCCAGCCTCACCAATGTGTTGGAGGACACCATCCAGCTGATTTTGATAGGGATTTTTTTTATTATGTTACTTAGACTGACGCACACTTAAAGATTTCAACACAGAACTCTATAAAAGGAACAAGAAACATGCAGATTTTATGTTTTCAAATTGCAAAGTGTACCAGAGTAACATGGTCTCAATGCCTACACTATTTGACATTGCTCTATGTTTTGATGTCTCAATGATTCACCACTTGTGTGTCTGACAATTTGCTTTGATCTTCTACCTGTCTGACTGCAGTCTGCTTTGACAACAGCACAGAGTTGTAGAGAGTCATAGTATTGTAGTTCACTTATCAACCTGGTATGTTAACCGATGACATATCACATTTTGAAAATGAACATTAAACATTTATGGCATCAGTAAAACTGCCTGATCCAGCACTTTGGTGAATACCATAGTACTGGCAGAGAGAGGAGGTTGAGCAGGAAGTTACTTTGCCGTTAGTGGCGGTTGGGCTCGGAGGGTGTAGCTGTAGCTGTGTGTTCACCATGGAACTCTGCATTAGAGGAAAACACACACATGCACGCGCACGAGCACACGCACCCGCACATACACTGCCGAGAGTGGATCAAAGTGAACACAGCATTTGGATGGCAGAAGAAAGAGGGTAACCAATGAATCAGAGGTGTTACCATTAGCATGCAGGGAGAGTGGCCATGCACAACTCTGTCACTCCAAGATCCTGTTATTCCAAGGCAGTGACTCTCGAAAAGATGCTATTGTCAGTTAATGGACTTGAAAGGGCCAGAGACCACAGAGTGTCTGGATATACAGAGGCTGCGAGTTGGGAGAAAAGGGAGCTTTTACACAGTGCATGCCAGATTCTCCAGCTGCATTGACTGGAACAGACAGGCTCTTCTCTCGTCTCTCTCCTGTAGCTATACACAGCAAATTACACCACACACACTGATACACACTGATACACTCGGCCTCCAACACCACACTCAATGACACACTGGCCTCCAAACCAACACAGACTGATACACTGGAATCCAAACCAACAGATTGTGATACACTGGCCTCCAAACCAACACACATTGATACACTGGCCTCCAAACAAAAACACACTGATACACTGGCCTCCAAACCAACACACATTGATACACTGGCCTCCAAACCAACACACATTGATACACTGGCCTCCAAACAAAAACGCACTGATACACTGGCCTCCAAACCAACACACATTGATACACTGGCCTCCAAACAAAAACACACTGATACACTGGCCTCCAAACCAACACACATTGATACACTGGCCTCCAAACAAAAACACACATTGATACACAGGCCTCCAAACCAACACTTTGCGATACACTGGCCTCAAAATAACACACATTGATACACTGGCCTCCAAACCAGAACACACTGATAGACTGGCCTCCAACCAACACACACTAATACACTGGCATCCAAACACTAGCCACCACCACGACTACCACACAAACTGATACACTGGCCTCAAATCCAAAACATCAGTCAATATGTAGTCTGTGCTCTGTCTAGCTACGTACATCTTATCAGGCCTGAAAGCCAAACAGCTTGCTTTTTATCACCTATGTCTGATTTTCTCAGAAGCAAATCTCTCTCTTACTATCTTTCTCTCTCTCTCTCTCTCTCTCTCTCTCTCTCTCTCTCTCTCTCTCTCTCTCTCTCTCTCTCTCTCTCTCTCTCTCTCTCTCTCTCTCTCTCTGTGATGTATGTGTTTATTAAACTCTCTCTGAGAAACAATGCCACATCCACAAATATAGACTGTCACCATACATTTCTGCAAAATCTCTCTTTCTCTCGCTCTCTGTCAAGATAGTGCAGAGCCAGCATGTTTGTTATGGCTTGCCCTCACTCTGCTGGTCACAGGTCCACAGAGCCAATAGACCGGTGGTACAGGTGAAACATGAGATCCGCCCCCCCTCAGACAAAACTCACCCAGGCAAAGTCACCTGAAGGACTGTTTCTCCTTTTAATTTAGTTATATTTCACCTTTATTGAACCAGGTTGGCCAGTTGAGAACATGTTCTCATATACAACTGCGACCTGGACAAGATAAAGCAAAGCAGTGCGACAAAAACAACAACACAGTATTACATATAAACAAACATACAGTCAATAGAAAATAAAAATATCAAAATCTATGTACAGTGTCTGCAAATGTAGAATAGTAGGGAGGTAGTCAATAAATAGGCCATAGAGGGGTTAATAATTACAATTTAGCATTGATACTGGAGTGATAGACGTGCAGATGATGATGTGCAAGTAGAGCTACTGGGGTGCAAAAGAGCATAAGGGTAAGTAATAATATGGGGATGAGGTAGTTGGGTGTGCTATTTACAGATTGGCTGTGTACAGATACAGTGATCGTTAAACTGCTCTGACAGCTGATGCTTAAATTTAGAGAGGGAGATATAAGACTCCAGCTTCAGTGATTTTTGCAATTTGTTCCAGTCATTGGCAGCAGAGAACTGGAAGGAAAGGCGGCTAAAGTAAGTGTTGGATTTGGGGATGACCAGTGCAATATACATGCTAGAGCACGTACTACAGGTGGGTGTTGTTATGGTGACTAGTGAGCTGAGAAAAGGTGGGACTTTACCTGGCAAAAACTTATAGATGACCTGGAGCCAGTGAGTTTGGCGACGGATATGTAGTGAGGCCCAGCCAACAATAGCATACAGGTCGCAGTGGTGGGTAGTATATGGGGCTTTGGTGACAAAATGGGTGGCACTGTGATAGACTACATCCAGTTTGCTGAGTAGGGTGTTGGGGGCTGTTTTATAAATGACATGGCTGAAGTCAAGGATCGGTAGGATTGTCCGTTTTACGAGGGTATGTTTGGCAGCGTGAGTGAAGGAGGCTTTGTTGCGAAATAGGAAGCCGACTCTAGATTTAATTTTATATTGGAGATGCTTAATATGAGTCTGGGAAGGAGAGTTTACAGTCTAACCAGACACCTAGGTATTTGTAGTTGTCCACATATTCAGTGGACAGAACCGTCCAGAGTAGTGATGCTAGTCGGGCGGGAGGGTGCGGGCCGCAATCGTTTGAAGAGCATGCACTTAGTTTTACTAGCATTTAAAAGCAGTTGGAGGCAACAAAAGGAGTGTTGTATGGCGTTGAAGCTCATTTGGAGGTTTTTTAGCACAGTGTCCCAAGAAGGGCAGATGTATACAGAATGGTGTCGTCTACCTAGAGGTGGATCCGAGAATCAACACAGCAAGAGTGAAATCATTGATATATACAGAGAAGAGAGTCGGCCCAAGAATTGAACCCTGTGGCAGCCCCATAGAGACTGCCAGAGGTCAGGACAGCAGGCCCTCCGATTTGACACACTTAACTCTATCAGAGAAGTAGTTGGTGAACCAGGCGAGGCAGTCATTTGAGAAGCCAAGGCTATTGAGTCTGCCGATAAGAATGCGATGATTGACAGAGTCAAAAGCCTTGGCCATGATGATGAAGACGGCTGCACAGTACTGTCTTTTATCGATGGCGGTTATGATATCGTTTATGACCTTGAGCATGGCTGAGGTTCACCCATGACCAGCTCGGAAACCAGATTGCATAGTGGAGCAGGCACGGTGGGATTCGAAATGGTCGGTGATCTGTTTGTTAACTTGGCTTTCAAAGATTTTAGGAGGACAGGGAAGGACGGATTTAGGTCTATAACAGTTTGGGTCTAGAGTTTCTCCCCCTTTGAAGAGGGGGATGACTGCGGCTGCTTTCCAATCTTTGGGGATCTCAGATGATACGAAAGAGAGGTTGAATAGGCTAGTAATAGGGTTTGCAGCAATTTCAGCTGATAATTTCAGAAAGAGATTGTCCAGATTGTCTAGCCCAGCTGATTTGTAGGGATCCAGATTTTGCAGCTCTTTCAGAACATCAGCTGTCTGGATTTGTGTGAAAGAGAAGCAGGGGGGCTTGGGCAAGTTGCTGCAGGGGGTGCTGAGATGTTGGCCATGGTAAGGATAACCAGGTGGAAAGCAAGGCCAGCCATAGAAAAAATGCCTATTGAAATTAACGATTATCACAGATATATTGGTGGTGACAGTGTTTTCTATCATCAGTGCTGTGGGTAGCTGGGAGGAGGTGATCTTATTCTCCATGGACAATTTATTTTGGAATTAGTGCTACAGGAAGCAATTTTCTGTTTGAAAAAGCTAGCCTTAGCTTTCCTAACTGACTGAGTATATTGGTTCCTGACTTCCTTGAAAAGTTGCATATCGTGGTGGCTATTCGATGCTAATGCAAAATGCCACAGGATGTTTTTGTGCTGGTCAAGGGCAGTCAAGTCTGGGGTGAAGCAATGCGTATATCTGTTCTTAGTTATACATTTTTTGAATGGGGCATGTTTATTTAAGAAGAAAACACTTTTGAAGACCAAACAGGCATCCTCTACTGACGGGATGAGGTCAATATCTTTCCAGGATACCTGGGCCAGGTCGATTAGAAAGGCCTGCTCGCTGAAGTGTTTTAGGCAGCGTTTTGACAGTGATGAGGGCTGGTCGTTTGACTGCGGACCCATAACGCACGCAGGCAATGAGGCAGTGATAGCTGAGATCCTGGTTGAAGACAGCGGAGGTGTATTTAGAGGGCAAGATGGTCAGGATGATATCTATAAGAGGGTGCCCATGGTTACAGATTTAGGGTTGTACCTGGTAGGTTCCTTGATAATTTGTGTGAGATTGAAGGCATCTAGTTTAGATTGTAGGACCTGGGTGTTAAGCATGTCCCAGTTTAGGTCACCTAACAGTACAAACTCTGAATATAGATGGGCGGCGATTCACATATGGTGTCCAGGGCATAGCTGGGGACTGAAGGGGGTCTATAACAAGCAGCAAAAGTGAGAGACTTGTTTCTGGAAAAAAAAAAAATGTTTAAGTAGGAGCTCAAATTGTTTGGGCACAGACCTGGATAGTATGACAGGACTCTGCAGGCCTCAGTAGATTGCAACTCCTTCGACTTTGGCAGTTCTATCTTGTCTGAAAATGTTATAGTTAGGGTTGGAAATTGCAGGATTTTAGGTGGCCTTCCTAAGTCAGGATTCAGACACGGCTAGGACATCTGAGTTGGCAGATGAATTAAGCAGTGAATTAAACAAACTTAGGGAGGCTTCTAATGTTAACATGCATGAAACCAAGGCTTTTATGGTTACGTAAGTCAACAAATGAGAGCGCCTGGGGAATTAGAGTGATGCTGGGGGCTGCAAGGCCTGGGTTAACCTCTACATCACCAGAGGAACAGAGGAGGAGTAGTATAAGGGTACGGCTAAAGGCTATAGGAACTGGTTGTCTACTGCATTCGGAACAGAGAGTAAAAGGAGCAAATTTCTGGGCATGGAAGAATAGATTCAAGGAATAATGTACAGACAAGGGTATGGTAGGATGTGAGTATATTGGAGGTAAGTCTAGGCGTTGAGTGACGATGAGAGAGGTTTTGTCTCTAGAGGCACCATTTAAGCCAAGTGAGGTCACCACATGTGTGGGGGGTGGAGCAAAACGGCTAGCTAAGGCATATTGAGCAGGATGCTCGACAGTGAAATAAGACAAAAATCACTAACCAAAACAGCAATAGACAAGGCATATTGACATTAGGGAGAGGCATGGGTAGCCGAGTGATCATAGGATCCAGTGAGTAGCTAGGCGAGCTGGAGGCACAGAGATTCAGACAGCTAGCAGGCCGGGGCTAGCAGGCTAGCAGATGGGCCTCAGAGGGACGTCACAATGGAAGAGCCTGTTGAAACCCCCTCGGATGGTTACGTCGGCAGACTAGTCGAGATTGATCCGTGGGGCTCTGTGTCAGCAGAAAAGGGTCCAGGCCAATTGGCAAAAGAGGTATTGAAGCCCAGGAATTGTCTGATGGATCTCTTCAGCTAGCTGGGAGATGGGCCTAGCTCCAGGCTAACTCCTGCCCCTCTTTCCCCCCTTTCTCTGTCTCTCTCTCAGACACACATTCATTTTCCCCCTTATGTCTTTCAAAGACTTTTAGCTTATAGGCTCACAAATCTTACATCAAAATTTAGATAACCTTTTAGTGGATAAATCCACAATATGACCTTTTAAATGTGTCTATCCTAACCTCTGAACACTTACATGATTATCGACTTGCAGTGAAAGCTCACAGACATCTCTGTGAAAATATAGACTTAGTTACAGCCACTGTATTGGTCCCAGATACAAAATGTGGTCTGGTTGGGTATTAGAGATGGTCAGGTTTGCCTCATGCAGTAAGGGTCTGTATACATTACAGAAAGAGGCCTTTGGAGCAGCTTTCCCTTGGCTACAAAGACTTCAGTGTATATGAACAGTGAAGAGAAGGAAGGGGGCGGGGGTACAGCCTGGCTAATGGGGAACCTAAGACTCACAGAGAGGCTTTAAATCATAATTAATAGGTTTAACAGCATTCTTGAAGATACAGTAGTGCTGAAATACGAGGTACCCCCCGTTTAAGATCAGTTTAAAAGCCAATCAGCTTTTGACTGAGTGAAGGGGCCAGAAAAGGAGGAGAGGAACGGCTGTAAGGCCTATGTGTGATTGGTTGGTAGAGAAGGGTATAGGAGGGTAGAAGGGTATTGGACAGGGGCCAAACAAGTGCCCATGCAGATCAGATGGCAGGTGACGGTAGTCCAAGCGTGCATGGGCACAAGGCCTCTTTGTGAGGCCCTAGTGCTGGTCCACAGGAACCCCTCACCTTGGAAATGGACACCCAGAGGTACGGGAAGGGTCGTTACGCCAGGGGAGCAAATACAGCCACTGGCATGGGCTGGTCTCTGTGAGGTGTGTGTGCGTGCATGCATGTGTCCAGCCTGGATGGACACAGCCTGCTCTGGCCCTGTGCATACCTGTAGCCATCTGATCAATCAGGCCTTGTCTAACGTGCTCTAAGGAGCGGAGTGAAGCTGGCCAACTGCCAAGACACCCTGAGCAAACAACCCAGCAATGGGAACAGCCGTATTAATGCCTAGCTCATATTTCTGTAACGTAAGCATTATGCATGGATGTCGTTATGTGCATGTGAATTTGTGAGCGAGTGTGTCTAAAGCAAAACCTGCTTTTGAAAAAGTATATCCATTGGACGGCCGCATTAGCCAGAGGGGCTAGGAGAGCAAGTATTTTCTGAAGGTCAAATTTCAGGGTCCTTTTGCTTTGGTCATTTACAGAACCATATGTGGATTGGATCTCCAGTCATGGGAGAGGCCTTGTTAATGGGTTATTGGTTTACATTGATGTCTGGACTGCAGCACATTTAGGGTTCAAAGACTGGCCAGGATGAGCTGAAACTACCACAGGACTCAACTCACCAGACACCCAATTACTGTGAACACACACATAGATGCACACACACATAGCTATCATCTTCATACAACCCTTCATTCCCTAAGGTTAAACAAAGAGGCATAAACTTGTAGGAATACACAGGGGAAATGTGAACACACATACTATAGCTCCTCTTTGTTTGTCTTTAAACCGGTCAGATTTACAGCTCCACGCTGGCTGTGCTTTGGCACAGAGCCAGAGAGGAGGCACAGCGAGATCCCCCCCAGCCAAATCAAAGAGAGCGAGACTAACCCAGACCTGTTTGATTCAGCACCAACTTCCCCCTGTCAGAAAGATGCCGCTCTGAGACACAAATCCAATCAAGAGCCCTTACTGAAAGCATGAGGGAGCGAGAGACAAAGAAAATGAAAGACAGCGAGAGAGAAAGAGAGAGAGAGAAAGAGAGAGAGAGAAAGAGAGAGAGAGAGAAAGAGAGAGAAAGGTAGAGGAATGAATGAATATCCTTAGAAAATGCAGCGTAAAAGCATGGCAGCATAGCTCTCAGCTGTGGTCAGACAATGAATAGAGCTCTTTCGTATCCTCACATTGATTGAAGTGCAGATAGATGCTTTCTGAAGGCTACAGTGGCCATACAATACCAAGATAACCGGCTGAAGGAATGAGAAATGAGCAGCTGCCTGGCATGGGCTCATTGTTCTACTCCCTAACACACTCAGTGGTGAGTGTGTATGTGAGCATGTGTGTGAGAGAAAGAGAGAGAGAGAGACTTTCTCCTTTGTGTCTGTGCTGTCATGAGTCTCAGACTGCCAGACATAAGCCTGTCTGTGCTAGTGTAGCCTAGCGCACACTGCTTTACTGGCGTCTACTCATCCATTCCACAGGCACTGCCTCAGCCTATCCTACTCTCTTCTTACACACACACACACACATACACACACTATACATGCTCATCAAGTGCTGATAATGAAAAAAACTACACTGTCTCGCCACAAAATCTACCAACAAAGGAGAGTGTTTCCAGGCTGAAAGCAGAGAAAAAAAGCCCCAGACAAAGAGGTGTCTGCTGGGCAGAGAGAGATGCACAGCCTCACCTTGAGCCGGTTCCAACCTGGAGGAGGCCAGTAATCCAAAGGTAACCCCCAAGAGCAGAGTCCACATCTTGGTCTTAGCGTCTGGCGATGGCTGGGTGAGTTGCTGGATGAGTAGGAAGTGTGTATGGTCTCTCCAGTTATCCTATCTTCTCTGTGTCAGGAGTGAGTGTGTGTGTGTGTGTGTGTGTGTGTGTGTGTGTGTGTGTGTGTGTGTGTGTGTGTGTGTGTGTGTGTGTGTGTGTGTGTGTGTGTGTGTGTGTGTGTGTGTGTGTGTGTGTGTGTGTGTGTGTGTGTGTGTGTGTGTGTGTGTGTGTGTGTGTGTGTGTGTGTGAGTGAGTGAGTGAGTGAGTGTGAGAGAGAGATAAAGAGAGAGAGAGAGGGAGAGTCCGGTCCTCTAAAGGGAGTGGGTGTCTGGTAGCTATTGGAGCTGAGACAGACTTTGCCCAACTTTTTTTCTATTCTCTGCGAGAGAGGGTTTCTGAGCCTTGTGACAGGCAGAATGGGGAAGAGGGTGGTGCATGTGTGTACACACCCTTCTGCCTCTCCCTCTCTTGCTCCCTCCCACCCTACCTTGCGCAGCCTCTCTCTCCATTTCTTCTCTCTCAATCACTCTTTTTTTCTCTTTTCTGTCACTGTCTGCTTCTTCAGTTTTTTATTAGCTTGGAAGGTGCCCCTCCCTTGTGTTTTGCTAACTATCCTCTTTCCGGTCCCCCTTCTATCCCTGTTCTACCTTTCTCTCATTCTGTCTATGACAGCAACAGTTGCTGAGAGCGCATCTGGTCTTTTGTTTTCTCCCTGCTCTGCTTTCAATGAATATCCTCCTCCCCTCTCCTCTCTCAAAAAAGCCCCCCCCCCTCCAATCTCAACAACCAGAATGATATATTGAGTGCCACTATGTCATCGGATTAAATATAGATCACTTCTACTCTTACTAGGGGCTTTATTTCAAGCCCCCTACCTATCCTAGTCTCTTTTCACTGGTAGGTGAACTGGAGGTATTTCAGCCATATTCATATTGCTTTCACCTAGCTAAGTCCTATAGATCAGTGGTCAATGAGAATTCAAGGAGAGCCTAATGAGACAGAACCATGAACTGACTGACTACATAAGCATGAAGGAAACTACATTGATGTTCATGAAGATTTGTTCCAGCTCTAGTCTCAGCTGTGAAGGGCCAAAAATAGCTTTGACCTCATGTTAGATGGAATTTAGATGGCATCTATGCGATGATTAAGGAAGCTGTCAATGGGAGTAATATTATCACCATGTTCATATTTAGCTTCTAACTGAAAATACCCAGGTTTTTTCAGGTCTAAAGATAAGAAATCAGACAAAATCTTTGTTCATGTTCAAGTCCTTGGTCCTTTCAGTTCTAAAGGAAAGTACTCTGGCAAAATCTTTGTACATTTCCAAGTAAGTACCTACAACAGGTCAACAACATGAAAGGTGCAGGCCTATTGTAGTTGTCTTGTTTTCTGCTTCTCAGCCAAACACGTATAGAGACTGCTGTAATGGCCCAGCCAATAATTTCCAGTAATCCATTGCACCTTTCAAGATAATCAACTAAACACGTGTATATAAAGTAGGTTATATGAAACACCTTGAAAATGTGATTATACATTCATATGAGGTACATTCCCCTGTGTATTTATTTGGACAGTGAAAACAAAATGTTTAATTTGGCTCTATACTACAGCATTTTGGATTTGAGATCAAATGTTTTATATGTGGCGACAGTACAGAATGTCACCTTTTATTTTAGGATATTTTCATACATATATGTTTAGAAATGACTGCAAATTATGTATCTAGCCGACCTAGTGGTTAGAGCGTTGGACTAGTAAACGGAAGGCTGCAAGTTCAATCCCCTGAGCTGCCCATGAACAGGCAGTTAACCCACTGTTCCTAGGCTGTCATTGAAAATAAGAATGTGTTCTTAACTGACTTGCCTAGTTAAATAAAATATAGTTAAATGTTTAGTATTTGGTCCCATATTCCTAGCATACAATGACTACATCAAGCTTGTGACTCACAAACTTGTTGGATGCATTTGCAGTTTGTTTTGGTTGTGCTTCAGATTATGTTGTGCCCAATAGAAATTAATGGTAAATTATCTATTGTGTAATTTTGGAGTCACTTTTATTGTAAATAAGAATGTAATATGTTTCTGAACACTTCTACATTAATGTGGATGCCTCCATGATTACAGATAATCATTACTGAATCATGAATTATGTTGAGTGAGAAAGTTACAGATGCACAAAGATCATGCCCCCAAAACATGCTAATCTCTCACCATTACCAATAACGTTGGAGGGTAGCATTTTAGGTGAGGTATGATTTGTTATATCTCTATTCGTTTATCCTATATACAATACATAATCTATCTATGTGAGGCAATAGAGGGAACGAGTGAGAAATAAACCACTGTGTTCAGTTCATTAGGGGAGAGATAAAGAGAGCATTGTTATGGCTTATCTTTATCACACCAAATAAAATATATGATGGTACAGAGAAATATGGCTGGAACTCCCACCATCTTGATGACAGCTCTGGAGGATTGGCCATGTTACAGTGAGAGGAAACAGTGTGGGAGTGTTGTGAATTGCAAATCGCCCTCTAGGTATTTGCTGTGTAAAAACAGACACATCTCAACATCAACTGTTCAGAGGAGACTGCGTAAATCAGGACTTCATGGTGGAACAGTGGAACGGAATGATAAAAAATATTGATTGGAAAATAATTCCCGTTCCAACCCCTGGATGTAATACACAAGAAGATGATGTGAGAGAGTGAATAAAGTGTGATTAATGATGGGGTGAACTTGAGTGACATACTGTGCTGTAGGATAAAGAGGAACTAGCATAAACCACAGTGACTAAAGCAGTCTCCATCCGTCTCCACCACTCCCTCTTTCTCTGTATCATACTTTACCTCACACTTCCTCAACATGTTATTTCCTGTTCAGCTGTTGTCATGGCAACACATTTTTGTTTGTTTTCTCTGGTAATGACAGGGTACAAAGCAAAAGCAGATAACGAGACGCCCACATGCCCACACAACACACTCATTTGTATTATCATCAAAAGAGCTGGAGGTAATGAAAGTGCACTTACACGCATGAAAAGACTCCCAGGACTGGAGTTAAGACAAATAATTATGAAGATTAAATATACAATCTGTATAAACTAGTATGTAGTGTTGAATATGTATCGGAGATAGAGAGAGACAGAAACAGAGACAAAGAGGGAGAGCGAGCTAGGCTGAGCTCTAGACCACCAAGCCTAGTTGAGTTACCCTCCAGAGAACAAGGGCTGTCCTAGTTGCTTTCTGTGGGGAGACAACAGTGACCCACACGGAAAAGACGGTCCTGTCCTTCATGGGTGCGCTGGGCCTTTTGTGTCATATTTGCTGTTGTCGACTAAGGTCTTTTAAAGCACTTAGGCACACAGCGACTGTCATGGCCAAATGTAGCAGAGACAAAAATGTCTGACAAAATGTCAACAACGTAGCACAATGGAATACTTCAGATGCTCAAACAGCAAACCATTTCACTTGTGCTTACCTGTTTCTTAGTCAAAAGTACACAGGAACTTGCTCAAGAGTGAACATGGCCTTTGACTGAGAGGATAATATTTATTTAAAAGGGGTCAGCTTCATTTCATTGATGTCTGGGATATAAACCCATAAGGAATAATGAGAGACAGGTTGACAGACAGCCAGTCAATAGAACTAGAGAGAGAGAACACAGAGAGCGATATAGGAGGGAGAAGCAGACAATCAGAGACAAATAAAAAAGTATTGAGCTGTCTGTGAGCATTCTCAATAATTGAACCAATAGCCCAACAAATCCAGCTTGGTTCTGTTCTGGTTCTCCACATGACGTAAGTATGAGTAGAATAGGAGCACAGGAGGTTGTGGTGTGTGTGTGGCAGGCGAGCCTAAACCCACAAAATGTACTGGCTGAGTCAGCCAGTACACACCCAGTAAGAGTTTCCACCGCTCTCATTGGTTTGCTCACAAGCACGCACACGCACACACACAGACACAGACAGACACACACACCCACCCACCCTCGTGGTCAAAACTGCTTGTGGTAACGGCCTGGCCGACTAATGGCACTTCCTCAGCATTCTTCTCCAGCAACGTGCCTTTTTCCCTTGGAGCAGCGCATTGAGAGGAATGTGGCTTGACACGATTGCAAGATGTCCATATATGTGCAGAGGGATGAGAAAGTTGGTTTCAAAAATCATTAAACTATGAGGGCAAAGACTCTGGTGAGGATGAACTGTAAGTTAGAGTTGGAGTAGTGGACTATATATCAGTCATATTGTCAGTAGTGTATGGGCAGGTGACATTCGCCCTTGTGGTGATTTAAACAGGCTACTCATACCCGTGCTTCTACACCTGCCTTGCTTGCTGTTAGGGTTTTTTGGCTGGGTTTCTGTACAGCACTTTGATATATCAGCTGATGTAAGAAGGGCTATATAAATACATTTGATTTGATTAAACAGGTATCAGTTAATCAGTTAGTTAGAGGGAATAAGTAAGGAGGACATGACCTAGACAAGCCTCAGTGAGATCAACTCTTTAGAAAATACCATCAAGAGCTCGGATTCTGTTATATCTAAAAACCATCAAAGCAAACTTATCATTTGATCTGTATTTTCTCTTTCTGGTAAAAATGTGAGCTTTAAGGACGATGGTGAGGAAATGGAACCATGTTGGTTGCAGTGGTGCAGTTTCCTGTGGGGATTGGTTAACCTCTCTCTACAACCACTTAAACATGATGTGATGTTTACAGCATGAGCCAGAATGGTGTGTGTGTGTGTTTGTGTGTGTATGTGTATCTGTGAGTGTACGTGCGTACCTCTGTGTGTGTGTATATGTGTGTAAATGTGTGTGTGTGTGTGTGTGTGTGTGTGTGTGTGTGTGTGTGTGTGTGTGTGTGTGTGTGTGTGTGTGTGTGTGTGTGTGTGTGTGTGTGTGTGTGTGTGTGTGTGTGTGTGTGTGTGTGTGTGTGTGTGTGTGTGTACATGCGGCCCTCTGTCTCTGTGTGTGTGTACCTCTGTGTGTGAGAATGGGATAGGTCAACCTACCTCACCCCTGCTCAGTTGACGCAGAAGGGTCAGAGCCAGAATGAACCGACTGGGCAGAGCATCATGGGAGCATGACTGGGCTGCTTCAAAAAGCCTGGCTTTGCTCTACAATAAGCAGAGAGAGCGAGGGGCTTGGCTGGTGTTTGGGTGACGGGACAGTTCGGTTCGGGCAGCCAGGTGAGTCTCCTGTATGACCAGCTTGAATGTCCCGGTGTCATTCACCTCTGGGTCATACAGTACATACTCAGAGGAAAACAAAGAAAGTCACTTACTGTTACACTCCTATTTGATGCACAGGTGATCCAATCGCAACAATATCTGGGCACAATGTGCTTTTGTCAGACTTAGTGAGTCATGACAGGTAAGCCCACAGGTGCAGTGGTATAGCGCTTAAATGCCACTGTACCTTTGGTGCCACCAAACCAGAACCCCTCCCATCCACTACCAATGAATAAGGAAATGGTATGGTTGAGGGGACTGATCAAAGAAATTACTAAGAAGGGACACACCAATATAGAAAGGGAAGAGTTTTCTTTTAAAGGAAGCAGAAGTAGTGAGGGGAGGGCAGAGGAAATCCTGTCCACAATGGTTAAATAAACGTGAGCGTGAGTGTGAATGGGAGTCGGCCTTTTACCAAGTCTGATGATCATTCACAAAGCCTGCTCATCCAGAGGAGTCTGTGTGTGTGTGTGTGTGTGTGTGTGTGTGTGTGTGTGTGTGTGTGTGTGTGTGTGTGTGTGTGTGTGTGTGTGTGTGTGTGTGTGTGTGTGTGTGTGTGTGTGTGTGTGTGTGTGTGTGTGTGTGTGTGTGTGTGTGAGACAGAGCGAGCTGGCTACAAAAGATGTCTAAGTAAACAATATGAAAACAAAAACAATATAGGCAATATCGGATTAATATCGGAATATTGGATTAGTTCTATATGTATGGACACGACTCTGGCAAATTTTAAATATTACTTTTTTTTTACTGATAAATGCGTTCTTTCATATTGTTTTCTGTGGCAACTGTGGTATGTAAGATTGAAAAAGTTGCCTACTCGTCAACAATGACTATTAATTACGAGGAGATTGCATATCAAACACTAGGCTAAATCTAGCTAAATAGTTTGTTGCTAGCAAACCTGACAATATTACAATGAACTGTTCCGTTGTCTGGTTTTAATGGCCTCTGATATTATAGGGTTATATAAACCTAGCGTGGGCCTCTGATATTATATGTTTATATAAATGTAGCGTGGACCTGCTGATATTATAGGTTTTTATAAACCTAGCATGTTATCCTGGCACATGGTAGGTGCCTTGAAACCAATTGAGCAATGTTTGAACGCCACACCCGAATCTATTCCCCAAATAATTCAGGCTGTTCTGGAGTCAAAAGGGTGTCTGACCAGGAGCTAGATGGGTGTACCTAATAAACTGGCCACTGAGTGTATATAAAGCACAGGGACATCACATTTTTGACTGCACTGGGCCTTTAAGATAGGAATGTATGGTTCACTGCCTTGATAAAGTTCAATGGGTGAGGGACAAGGCGGAGTAAGGCAGAGGAAGAGAGAGGGATGGGGTAGGGCGGTATTGAGTAGAGTGAAGGAGTTTGTACCCCTCTCTCTCACCCTCCCTCCAGTCATAATTTTGAATCATTACCTCCCACCCTTCCTCCTCCACTGCCCACACAACAGTGAGTAAGTAGCCTGCCTCACCTGCATGTTCCCCGTTGGGTCTGTACTCAAACCTCCTCATTCTGTTAGGCTCCAAGACACTCCTGGTCACATACACACACACTGTCACAACTTCCACCGAAGTCGGTTCCTCTCCTTATACGGAGGCGTTCGGTGGTCGACGTCACCGGCTTTCTAGTTATCGCCAATCTACCTTTCATTTTTCCATTTGTCTTGTCTTGTTTTCCTACAGACCTGGTTTCAATTCCCTCAGTATTAGATGTGTAAATAACCCTCTGTTCCCCGCATGTGTCTGTGTGTAATTGTTTGTTGTTTCATTTATGTGCATGATAAACTGGTTTGCGCTGGGTTATGTCAACCTATATTGTGTTTAGGGTTCTTAGTGCCGTGTGTTTTGTACGCCGAAATAAAAGGCTCCTTTGGCTACCCAACTTTTGCTCTCCTGCGCTTGACTCCTTACAGCCAGTTACGCATGTCTAACAGAATTCCACACCCGACCATGGGGTCAGCAGGAGCAGGTACCCCAGGTATAGGAGTCGAGGAGCGAGTCAGAGAACACGCGGCGATGCTACAACATCTCGGCGTCGGAATGGACATCGTCGTTCAGACCATGGACCGCTGGAGGAGACAGAGAGTCCCTCCAGCGCCTCCACCAGCACAACAGGGATTACCACTACTTGTCCCTCCTGTTACTGGTCCCAGTAGGATGCGTCTCACCATTCCCAGGGAGTATGATGGGACAGCGGAACGCTGCCAGGGGTCCCTGCTTCAGCTGGACTTATACCTGGGCACCGTTTCCCGGCTCTCTCGTTAAAAGAGAGGGTGTCCGCCCTTGACTCGTGCCTCTCGGGGAGAGCTCTGGAGTGGGCTAACGCCATGTGGAGAGAAGGAGATGGGTGTTGGACGACTTCTAGGAGTTCTCTTCCACCTGAGGCAGGGGACGAGGAGCACCCAAGAGTTCGCCCTGGAATTTCGGACCCTGGCCTAAGGAGCGGAATGGAACAACAGGGCCCTTATCGACCGCTACCACTGCAGCCTGCGCGAGGATGTCCGTCGGGAGTTGGCCTGCAGGGATACCACCCTCACCTTCGACCAACTGGTGGACCTGCATTCCCAGAATAAGGCCGATTCTGGCACAGCTGGGAATTTTATCGTCAGAGCATTCGCCCATAGGTTAGGGAACCCTATTGTTCCAGTGGTTAGGCCTTTCCCAGTTCACGCTCTGGACAGTCGACCATTAGGTTCCGGGTTGATTAGCGAGGCTACCATTCCACTGGGCATGGTGATGCAGGGGGGTCAAGAGGAGAGAATCAGTCTCTTCCTCATTGACTCTCGCGTTTTCGGTGGTACTAGGCCTTCCCTGGTTAGCTCGTCATGAGGGCTCTCACGGGGTGGTCGCAAGAGTGCTCAGGGAGGTGTTTAGGTGTTTCCGTTGGTGCTACTAAGGTAGAGAGTCCAGACCAGGTCTCCACCGGACACATTCCCCCTGAATATGATGATTTGGCTCTCGCCTTCTCCAAAAAGGTGACTCAATTACCACCCCATCGACTGGAGGATTGTGCGATAAATCTACTGGTAGACTCCGCACTTCCCAGGAGCCACATGTATCCGCTGTCACAGGTGGAGACGGCGGCTATGGAAACATATGTCTCCGAATCCCTGCCTCAGTGGTACATTCGGTCCTCCACTTCACCCGCCTCCTCGAGTTTATTTTTTGTGAAGAAGAAGGAGGGAGGTCTGTGCCCGTGTATTGACTAACGAGGCCTAAATCAGATGACGGTGAGGTACAGTTACCCCGCTACCTCTTATCACCACTGCGATTGAGTCAATGCACAGGGCGTGCTTCTTCACCAAACTAGATCTCAGGAGTGCTTACAACCTGGTGCGTATCCGGGAGGGAGACGAGTGGAAGATGGCGTTCAGTACGACCTCGGGGCATTATGAGTATTACCTCGTCATGCCGTACAGATTGATGAATGCTCTTGAAGTCGACCGATTATGATTTTTCAACGCCGATACCGATACTGATTATTGGAGGACCCCCCAAAAAAACGGATACCGATTAATCGGCCGATTTTTAAAATGTATTTGTAATAATGACAATTACAACAATACTGAATGAACACTTATTTTAACTCAATATAATTCATCAATAAAATCAATTTAGCCTCAAATAAATAATGAAACATGTTCAATTTGGTTTAAATAATGCAAAAACAAAGTGTTGGAGTGTAACGGCAGATTTCCTCTTCTTCGTCTGAAGAGGTGTAGGACCAAAATGCAGTGTGGTAAGTGTCCATGTTTTAATAGTATAAACTGAACATGACACAATACAAAATAACAAAGTGACTATAAACGAAACAATCCAGTGTGGCACAAACACTGACACAGGAAACAAACACCCACAAACCAACAGTGAAACCCAGGCTACCTAAGTATGATTCTCAAACAGAGACAACTAACGACACCTGCCTCTGATTGAGAACCATACTCGGCCGAAACATAGACTGCCCACCCCAACTCACGCCCTGACCATACTAAATAAAGACAAAACAAAGGAAATAAATGTCAGAACGTGACATGGAGAAGAAAGTAAAAGTGCAATATGTGCCATGTAAGAAAGCTAACGTTAACTTATATTTTTTGGTTCGAGTCAGGATTCTAGCAGCCGTATTTAGCACTAACTGAAGTTTATTTAGTGCTTTATCCGGGTAGCCCGGAAAGTAGAGCATTGCAGTAGTCTAACCTAGAAGTAACAAAAGCATGGATTCATTTTTCTGCATCATTTTTGGACAGAAAGTTTCTGATTTTTGCAATGTTACGTAGATGGAAAAAAGCTGTCCTTGAAACAGTCTTGATATGTTCGTCAAAAGAGAGATCAGGGTCCCGAGTGATGCCGAGGTCCTTCACAGTTTTATTTGAGACAACCGTACAACCATTAAGATTAATAGTCAGATTCAACAGAGGATCTCTTTGTTTCTTGGGACCTAGAACAAGCATCTCTGTTTCGTCCGAGTTTAAAAATAGAAAGTTTGCAGCCATCCACTTCCTTATGTCTGAAACACAGGCTTCCAGCGAGGGCAATTTTGGGGCTTCACCATGTTTCATTGAAATGTACAGCTGTGTGTCATCCGCATAGCAGTGAAAGTTAACATTATGTTTTCGAATGACATCCCCAAGAGGTAAAATATATAGTGAAAACAATAGTGGTCTTAAAACGGAACCCTGGGGAACACCAAAATTTACTGTTGATTTGTCAGAGGACAAACCATTCACAGAGACAAACTGATATATTTTTTCAACAGATTAGATCTAAACCAGGCCAGAACTTGTCCGTGTAGACCAATTTGGGTTTCCAATCTCTCCAAAAGAATGTGGTGATCGATGGTATCAAAAGCAACACTAAGGTCTAGGAGCACGAGGACAGATGCAGAGCCTCGGTCTGATTCTATTAAAGGTCATTTACCACCTTCACAAGTGCAGTCTCAGTGCTATGATGGGGTCTAAAACCAGACTGAAGCATTTTGTATACATTGTTTGTCTTCAGGAAGGCAGTGAGTTGCTGCGCAACAGCTTTTGCTAAATTTTTTGAGAGGAATGGAAGATTCGATACAGGCCAATAGTTTTTTATATTTTCTAGGTCAAGGTTTGGCTTTTTCAAGAGAGGCTTTATTACTGCCACTTTAGTGAGTTTGGTACACATCCGGTGGATATAGAGCCGTTTATTATGTTCAACATAGGAGGGCCAAGCACCGGAAGCAGCTCTTTCAGTAGTTTAGCTGGAATAGGGTCCAGTATGCAGCTTGAAGGTTTAGAGGCCATGATTATTTTCTTCATTGTGTCAAGAGATATAGTACTAAAACACTTGAGTGTCTCTCTTGATCCTTGGTCCTGGCAGAGTTCGATACTGCACGGTACTGTCTTTCAAAGCTAGTCGGAAGACTTCCAGTTTGGTGTGGCGCCATTTCCGTTCCAATTTTCTGGAAGCTTGCTTCAGAGCTCGGGTATTTTCTGTATACCAGGGAACTAGTTTCTTATGGGAAATGTTTTTAGTTTTTAGGGGTTCAACTTCATCTCGGGTATTGTGCAAAGTTAAATTGAGTTCCTCAGTTAGGTGGTTAACTGATTTTTGTCCTCTGACGACCTTGGGTAGGCAGAGGGAGTCTGGAAGGGCATCAATAAATCTTTGTGTTGTCTGTGAATTTATAGCACAACTTTTGATGCTCCTTGGTTGGGGTCTGAGCAGATTATTTGTTGCAATTTCAAATGTAAAAAATGGTGGTCCAATGGTCCAGGATTACGAGGAAAAACATTAAGATCCACAACATTTATTCCGTGGGACAAAACTAAGTC
The DNA here is from genome assembly GCF_023373465.1 of Oncorhynchus keta. Classification (NCBI taxonomy): domain Eukaryota; kingdom Metazoa; phylum Chordata; class Actinopteri; order Salmoniformes; family Salmonidae; genus Oncorhynchus; species Oncorhynchus keta. Next base: position 34,095,898 of record NC_068437.1, read on the forward strand.
CAGAGTATGACTGTGTCAGTGAGTTGCTCCAGAGACATGTTGGACAAAACCCAGTCGATGATGGCTCCAAAAGTCTTTTGGAGTGAGTCTGTGGACTTTTCCATGTGAATATTAAAGTCACCAAAAATTAGAACATTATCTGCTATGAATTCCGATATGAATTCAGGGAACTCAATGAGGAACGCTGTTTGTAGCCCAGGATGCCTGTAAACAGTAGCTATAAAAAGTGATTGAGTAGGCTGCATAGATTTCATGACTAGAAGCTCAAAAGACGAAAACGTCATTTTCTTTTTTGGAAATTGAAATTTGCTATCGTAAATGTTAGCAACACCTCCGCCTTTGCGGGATGCACGGGGGATATGGTCACTAGTTTAACCAGGAGGTGAGGCCTCATTTAACATAGTATATTCATCAGGCTTAAGCCATGTTTCAGTCAGGCCAATCACATCAAGATTATGATCAGTGATTAGTTAGACTATAACTGCCTTTGAAGTAAGGGATCTAACATTAAGTAGCCCTATTTTGAGATGTGAGGTATTACGATCCCTTTCAATAATGGCAGGAACGGAGGAGGTCGTTATCCTAGTGAGATTGCTAAGGCGAACACCGCCATGTTTAGTTTTGCCCAACCTAGGTCGAGGCACAGACACGGTCTCAATGGGGATAGCTGAGCTGACTACACTGACTGTGCTAGTGGCAGAATCCACTAAGCTGGCAGGCTGGCTAACAGCCTGCTGCCTGGCCTGCACACTATTTCATTGTGGAACTGGAGGAGTTAGAGCCCTGTCTATGTTGGTAGATAAGATGAGAGCACCCCTCCAACTAGGATGGAGTCCGTCACTCCTCAGCAGGCCAGGCTTGGTCCTGTTTGTGGGTGAGTCCCAGAAAGAGGGCCAATTATCTACAAATTCTATCTTTTGGGTTAGGCAGAAAACAGTTTTCAACCAGCGATTGAGTTATGAGACTCTGCTGTGGAGCTCATCACTCCCCCTAACTGGGAGGGGGCCAGAGACAATTCCTCGATGCCGACACATCTTTCTAGCTGATTTACATGCTGAAGCTATGTTGCGCTTGGTGACCTCTGACTGTTTCATCCTAACATCATTGGTGCCGACGTGGATAACAATATCTCTATACTCTCTACACTCGCCAGTTTTAGCTTTAGCCAGCACCCGGGTACGCCACAGAAGCTCCGCCCCTGTGCCACCATCAGTGCTCGGGTTCGCCACTGAAACTCCGCCCCTGTACCTTCTTCTCGAGGAAGCTCAGCCAGGTGGAGTGAAACCATGACGTGGGGGACCGGGAGCTGTTGGCTGTTCTCAAGGCTCTGAAGGTGTGGAGACATTGGCTTGAGGGGGCTAAACACCCTTTTCTCATCTGGACTGACCACCACATTCTGGAGTACATCCGGGCAGCGAGGAGACTGAACCCTCGCCAGGTAAGGTGGGCCATGATTTTCACCCATTTTGTTTTCACCCTTTCGTACAGACCAGGTTCCCAGAACGTGATGGCAAATGCACTGTCCCGGCTGTATGACACAGAGGAGCGGCCCATGGCTCCCACCTCCATACTCCCGGCCTCCTGCCTGGTGGCACCGGTAGTGCGGGAACTGGACACGGACATTGAGCAGGCGTTACGTGCAGAGCCCGCTCCCCTCCAGTGTCCAACTGAGTGTCTGTACGTTCCATCTGCTGTCCGTGACTGGCTGATCTATTGGACCCACATGTCACCTTCCTCTGCTCATCCAGGCATTGGTCAGACGGTGAGCTGTCTGAGAGGGAAGTTTTGGTGGCCCACTTTCGCTAAGGACGTGAGGGTTTATTTTTCCTCTTGCTCGGTGTGCGCACAGTGCAAGGCTCCTAGGCACCTGCCCCGAGGTAAATTACGCCCTCACCCGTTCCACCAAGGCCATGGTCGCACCTGTCAATTGATTTCCTTACCGATATCCCCCACAATCCTGGTTGTTGTGGTTCGTTTCTCTAAGTCCTGCCATCTCCTTCCTCTGCCCGGTCTCCTTATCATTTATCGCTCTCCAGGTTCCCTCGGAGAGTTCATCAATGAGCTTGATGCCTTGATAAGCTCCTTTCCTGAGGACGGCTCACCTCTCACAGTTCTGGGCGACTTTAACCTCCCCACGTCTACCTTTGACTCATTCCTCTCTGCCTCCTTCTTTCCACTCCTCTCCTCTTTTGACCTCACCCTCTCACCTTCCCCCCCTACTCACAAGGCAGGCAATACGCTCGACCTCATCTTTACTAGATGCTGTTCTTCCACTAACCTCATTGCAACTCCCCTCCAAGTCTCTGACCACTACCTTGTATCCTTTTCCCTCTCGCTCTCATCCAACACTTCCCACACTGCCCCTACTCGGATGGTATCGCGCCGTCCCAACCTTCGCTCTCTCTCCCCCGCTACTCTCTCCTCTTCCATCCTATCATCTCTTCCCACTGCTCAAACCGTCTCAAACCTATCTCCTGATTCTGCCTCCTCAACCCTCCTCTCCTCCATTTCTGCATCCTTTGACTCTCTATGTCCCTTATCCTCCAGGCCGGCTCGGTCCTCCCCTCCCGCTCCGTGGCTCGACGACTCATTGCGAGCTCACAGAACAGGGCTCCGGGCAGCCGAGCGGAAATGGAGGAAAACTCGCCTCCCTGCAGACCTGGCATCCTTTCACTCCCTCCTCTCTACATTTTCCTCCTCTGTCTCTGCTGCTAAAGCCACTTTCTACCACTCTAAATTCCAAGCATCTGCCTCTAACCCTAGGAAGCTCTTCGCCACCTTCTCCTCCCTCCTGAATCCTCCTCCCCCCCCTCCTCCCTCTCTGCAGATGACTTCGTCAACCATTTTGAAAAGAAGGTCGACGACATCCGATCCTCGTTTGCTAAGTCAAACGACACCGCTGGTTCTGCTCACACTGCCCTACCCTGTGCTCTGACCTCTTTCTCCCCTCTCTCTCCAGATGAAATCTCGCGTCTTGTGACGGCCGGCCGCCCAACAACCTGCCCGCTTGACCCTATCCCCTCCTCTCTTCTCCAGACAATTTCCGGAGACCTTCTCCCTTACCTCACCTCGCTCATCAACTCATCCCTGACCGCTGGCTACGTCCCTTCCGTCTTCAAGAGAGCGAGAGTTGCACCCCTTCTGAAAAAACCTACACTCGATCCCTCCGATGTCAACAACTACAGACCAGTATCCCTTCTTTCTTTTCTCTCCAAAACTCTTGAACGTGCCGTCCTTGGCCAGCTCTCCCGCTATCTCTCTCAGAATGACCTTCTTGATCGAAATCAGTCAGGTTTCAAGACTAGTCATTCAACTGAGACTGTATCACGGAGGCGCTCCGCACTGCTAAAGCTAACTCTCTCTCCTCTGCTCTCATCCTTCTAGACCTATCGGCTGCCTTCGATACTGTGAACCATCAGATCCTCCTCTCCACCCTCTCCGAGTTGGGCATCTCCGGCGCGGCCCACGCTTGGATTGCGTCCTACCTGACAGGTCGCTCCTACCAGGTGGCGTGGCGAGAATCTGTCTCCTCACCACGCACTCTCACTACTGGTGTCCCCCAGGGCTCTGTTCTAGGCCCTCTCCTATTCTCGCTATACACCAAGTCACTTGGCTCTGTCATAACCTCACATGGTCTCTCCTATCATTGCTATGCAGACGACACACAATTAATCTTCTCCTTTCCCCCTTCTGATGACCAGGTGGCGAATCGCATCTCTGCATGTCTGGCAGACATATCAGTGTGGATGACGGATCACCACCTCAAGCTGAACTCGGCAAGACGGAGCTGCTCTTCCTCCCGGGGAAGGACTGCCCGTTCCATGATCTCGCCATCACGGTTGACAACTCCATTGTGTCCTCCTCCCAGAGCGCTAAGAACCTTGGCGTGATCCTGGACAACACCCTGTCGTTCTCAACTAACATCAAGGCGGTGGCCCGTTCCTGTAGGTTCATGCTCTACAACATCCGCAGAGTACGACCCTGCCTCACACAGGAAGCGGCGCAGGTCCTAATCCAGGCACTTGTCATCTCCCGTCTGGATTACTGCAACTCGCTGTTGGCTGGGCTCCCTGCCTGTCCCATTAAACCCCTACAACTCATTCAGAACGCCGCAGCCCGTCTGGTGTTCAACCTTCCCAAGTTCTCTCACGTCACCCCGCTCCTCCGCTCTCTCCACTGGCTTCCAGTTGAAGCTCGCATCCGCTACAAGACCATGGTGCTTGCCTACGGAGCTGTGAGGGGAACGGCACCTCAGTACCTCCAGGCTCTGATCAGGCCCTACACCCAAACAAGGGCACTGCGTTCATCCACCTCTGGCCTGCTCGCCTCCCTACCACTGAGAAAGTACAGTTCCCGCTCAGCCCAGTCAAAACTGTTTGCTGCTCTGGCCCCCAATGGTGGAACAAACTCCCTCACGACGCCAGGACAGCGGAGTCAATCACCACCTTCCGGAGACACCTGAAACCCCACCTCTTTAAGGAATACCTAGGATAGGATAAAGTAATCCTTCTCACCCCCCCCCCCCTTAAAAGATTTAGATGCACTATTGTAAAGTGGCTGTTCCACTGGATGTCATAAGGTGAATGCACCAATTTGTAAGTCGCTCTGGATAAGAGCGTCTGCTAAATTACTTAAATGTAAATGTAATGTAAATGTCTCCCTACGGCCCTACAGACTGCGTAAGCCTAGTTTACGCACGTCTTCCGGCACTACCGGGTGCCTGAGGATATAGTGTCTGAGGATATAGTGTCGGGGTCCCCAGTTCACTTCGAGGGTCTGGATGGCATTCATGGAACGTCTGGGGGTCTCGATCAGCCTTACCTCAGGTTTTCACCCTGAGAGTAACGGGCCGGTGGAGAGAGTTAACCAGGATGTGGGTAGGTGTCTGCGGTCTTATTGCCAGGACTGGCCAGGGGAGTGGGCGGCTTTCGTGCCCTGGGTAGAGATGGCCCAGAACTCGCTTCGCCACTCCTCCACTAACCTCTCCCCCTTCCAGTGCGTACTGGTGTACCAGCCTGGTCTGGCTCCTTGGCATCAGAGTCAGACCGAAGCTCCTGCGGTGGATGACTGGTTCCGGAGCACGGAAGAGACATGGGACACCACCCATGTTCACCTTCAGCGCGCCATGCTGCGCCAGAAAGCCAGCGCAGACCGTCACCGCAGTGAGGCCCCGGACCGGGTCTGGCTCTCGACCCTCCACCTGCCCCTCCACCTGCCCTGCAGGAAACTGGGTCTGCGGTTTGTGGGGCCGTTTAAAGTCCTGAGGAGACTAAACGAGGTGTGTTACAGGTTACAGCTCCCCCCGATTCACGTATTAGCCCCTCGTTCCATGTGTCTCTCCTCAGGCCGGTGGTGGCTGGTCCGCTCCAGGAGTCTGAGGTGCGGGAGGTTCCTCCGCCCGGTGTACGAGGCGTCGTGCGAGGGGCCTTCAGTACCTTGTGAAGTGGGAGGGGTATGGAGGAGAGATGCTGGGTTCCGGTGGAGTGTTGGACCCTTCAATGCTGTGGGAGTTCCACCTTCTCCATCCGGACCGCCCTGCACCTCGCCCTCCGGGTCGTCCCAGAGTCGGTTCCTCTCCTTGTTCGGGGGACGTTCGGCGATTGACGTCACCGGCTTTCTAGCCATTGCTGATCCACCTTTAATTTTTCAATTTATCTTGTCTTGTTTTCCTACACACCTGGTTTCAATTCCCTCAGTATTAGACATGTATACAACCCTCTGTTTCCCCCCATGTCTGTGTGTGGAATTGTTTGTTGTTTCAAGTATGTGCACGATAGACTGGTTTGCGCTGGGTTGCCCTTACAGCCAGTTACGCATATCTAACACACACGCCCTCAAGTTGGATCAGAAGGACATCTGGTCACTATTATAATTGACAAGCCATCACACCATGAGAGGATTTGCCCTCTTCTGTCTCCATGGCAACTGCCCATGGTACTACTGATGTCACGTGATTCACCCTGTTGTGTGTCCGTGAGTGTGCCCTCCAGCCATACACCCCAGTAACTATAACATGCTGGCAATCCTCATTTCATCAAAACCATGTCCTTCTAAAACAGCCAATTGGATGTGTTCCTCTGCAGCGAGCGGTCCCCGGCTCCAGACGTTCTGGGTAATGAGATTGGGCTGAATGACAGAGACTTGCAGCCTCCACTCAAGGAAGGAAATGTCACTCCGTGGTAGGATGCCGCAAAATGTCAGAATCTGTCCTGCCAGGGGGGTTTACGGGGATGAAATTCCTATTGGCATTCTGGAACACTTTCTGGCTCCCAGATAAAAGACAGTCCCGCTGTTTGTCAATAGACCAGCAAGGTTGTGATTTGTGTACCATTGCTACATGAGTTGCTATTGGCTGTGTGAGTGTATCCACGATAGCAATGCTTCCACCTGTCTAGTGCCAAGTTTTTGTGGTCGTAGCCTTCTCTGTCTGGCATCCCAACTAGAGTCGTGAAAGGATGTGTACACCCCTCTCCGGAGCAAAGACCACCCCTTTCTCCCTCCTTTCATCCCTCTCCTCCCTCCTCATGAATCCCCCTAGCATGTGAGAGCCTGTCTTTGATGGACCTCTCCACATCCGCTCCCTTTCTCCTGTGGTTCTGTTGAGTCAGGCCTTTGGCCAGATCTAATCTATGGGCCGATGGTTCTCAGAGGGGAATCAAACCTACCGTATCTGCCTGCAGCAGTTGCTACCCCCCCTGTATCCATATATACACACTATATACTAGGCAGTACAATGAAGGGAAAATGAGACCATTACAATGGACTGGATTACATTTTTAATAAAACGAGATTGGCAGAGATGAGGAAGGAGATTATCTTGTCTGGTGCAGATATACAGTAGGAGGATATAGGGTTAACATATGGCTTCCTGTGTATAAAGCAAAGTGTTATCACATAAAATGACTTACACATACGCTGTATACATAAATGGAAGTGTTCCCTCTCTCCTTCCTTCCCATTCTCCATCCCTCCATCTCAGGCTAGTGACATGCACTGCGGCCTCTCCAGATTGACACAAACTTGTCCAGGAAGCGTGATGCCAGCTTGTCGTCCACTAGGCACCCGTCACTAGACAGGGTTACGGTGCTCAGGGCACTGGTCTCCTCGGTCAGACGGTGCACAGCCTTGGAGGTGCCCAGGGACCGGATACACACCTGCAGGAGGGTTGATCACCGCACTGAACCCACTGATGCCAAACATGCCCAGGTTAGAAATACTGTCAGGGAGAGACAGGACGGGAAGGAGAAAGATTTTTCCATTTGTACCAATAAAGCTCATTTTAATTTGTGAGAGGAATCGGGAGGAATTAGTAGGGGGAGGAGAGCGAGAGAGAATGAAGGAGGAAGAGAGAAAAAAAGAAGAAGGAGGGTGGTGAGAGACGAAGGGAGGGGAATGATAGAGAGAGGAGAAATTGGGCATTGCATCATTAGTCTGGCTCAGCCAGGGAAAACATGCAGACAATTAACCAAGGGGAGATTACAGCCAGACATAATGGGGCCTTATTGCTACCTATTCCCTGTTACTAATTCAGTGAAGACAGCATGCACTCAAAACACAAAGAGGCTGTGTGTGAGGTGAATTAAGGAGAATACAAAAGAGGATACCAGGAGACATTTCCTCAATAGACACATAAAGACATTGTGCCACTTCCAACAGCTTGAGGTGAACTCACAGAGAGAGAGAGACCATCCTATCTCTGTGTTTAGTGAGCAATAACATCCACAGGCAATTTCCTGTGAGGGTTAATAACATAACCAGGCCTGGGGGATGGAGGGATGGATAAAGGGAGGGAAGAAGCATGCATACATCTTCAAGAAGAGATAGAAAGAGCTTACATCCTTTATAGAAATGAATTATCCTCCTCTCTGACACAGAAACCCCATTTATGTCTAAATTACCCAATTAATTCAAATGAGTTAAAACAGCCCGCCCTCCCCTGGAATGGATGGCCACATAATTGATGGCTCTTGTCGTCTGGCCACATATTATCTTCATGCCTGCATGTGATAATGTAGAATCTGTATATTATATGGACTAACTGTGTTGGTTGTAACTCTAATAGCAGGACATTACTGATTGCTTCCCTACCAGTAGCCTACTGACCTATTCAAGAAACGATTAGCCTGGTACAAATGCTGCAGATTGTCAGCGGTGATCCAGATACAGTTATTGAACACCTTTCTCCCACACCGTAGACCTGTATGTCTGCATATTCAAACGTTTGACTATGTTGAAGTGCTAAGTAAGAACCTGAGTCAAACACCACCAGTTCACCGTCTAACAAGCCAAGAGAGAAATCCCACAGCCAAGTCTACACTGCATTTGTTCAAAGCATATCTATCTAAATAATATTCCAGGTGTAAAGGACTGAGGGTTAGTATTATCTGGCTCCCAGATAATAAGGTGTGTTGTGTTTACCTGTATGAGCCTCCCTGGTACTCATGAAGAAGCAGCTTCCAATCCCAAGCATTTTGGGCCAGTGCCTAGAGAAAACAGATCAGCAGTCAGTCATCTACTGTAGTCAGAGGCAGGGATCCACTGTGAGCCATAGGCTAATCAATGATCTACTGTCTAGAGGTGGTGAGGGTTCAATCAGATCCATCAATCACGCTTCTAGCCGTCTCAGTGATACAGTATGGACCTCATGGTTCAACGATAATGTTGAAATAATGTCATGCTGATAACCTCCCTTCAGCTTGTCATAGTCAACACTCCAAGGCAGCCCTCACTCAGAGTTCAGACTGCATACTCCAAATGCTTCACACAAGAGCTTCTTATTTAAGCATTACTTAAATAAATCCAGGCATCAACACACACAGAGCTAGAGCAGAGTGCAGTTCAATCCCACTGTGTTGAACCTGTTAGGTTCTAAATAAATAAAGTAAAAAACTCACAGATGCTCAAACTGAGTTTATTCACCCACTGGGTCATACAGTTGCATAAGAAAAAAAACTATTTCCACCAGTGGTAGTGTAAATACTCCAATTTGGGTGGAGTCTCCTCCTTCTCTCTAAACATCACATCTTTATTGCTAGGAAGGTAGTTAAGTGATACGAGCAATAAACTGTTCCTAACCTGACCTAACCTCGACTCCCTTCCTCTCTACACCACATCTCTCCACCCTTATCCGTGCCTGCCACATGTGATTGACCTTCCTTTACTCAATACACTCCAAACTTAATTGCCTCCACCATATACATTCCTCCTACAGATAACCATTAACTTCTGATGTAGACCCTAGACTATAGCACTCAATTTTTCAATAGGACAGTTGATAATTAACAATATTCCAAGTTTAATCAGCACTCATCAAACCCCATCGAAGGCAACACTTTTACATTTACACAATGAAAACCAAATTGGCTGAGCAGGAAGAAACAGTGCAGGCAATTGCTTTTAAAGAAAAATCATTGAAAGTTAGTCTTTAGGAGGGTTCCAAGCAGGCCATATGGGGTGGAATGGGACTGCACTAGAATAATGACACATTTTTATACAAAATTGACCACTTTGTCTGAATGCATGTAGACCTACTGCATCATCAATTTTTAACACTGCTGATTCCAATTCCAGGGTCTTCTACATCAGGCCCTACCCTATTCCACCATTGTAGGGTATATATTTTCCTCTCCTGCATACAGTGGTGTGTCAGTCCAAGTTGCTGCTTCGCCAAAGTGATCTTGTGTGTACTCTCTGTATTGATCTGAGTGGGCTTTCTCCGTCTGTGGCTTGGCAAGCTGGAGTAAGGGAGTTGACATGACTCAGTGAGCAGAGAGAAGACGAGTTCTCTAATGTAATGGTGCTTAAGAAACAATTAAACACCCCCCTGTCTTCCATCACTCAAAAGTCAACATGAATCAATATGCTACTAGAGCACAAATCAATACGCTACATAAAGAGCTTGGAGGCTGCACTGTTGCACTTTATATAGGTGTGTGTGTGTGTATTTTCTGGATTATTGAGTCTCATCCCAGTGCATGTGAGGTGGAAAACCATCCATATGTTCCTCACATTCACACATTACTAGTGCGCGGTTCAGGTGTTCACTCACACCCGCCTTTAATTGCTAATAATGCATTCGCAACCGCCCGACTATAGGAGATAAAGTGAAAATCTGAGGCCTGTACCTGGCCCCAACTCGCTAATATAGATATATGCTCTGTACACTACAGTCAGAGACGGCAGAAACATTTTCTGACAGGGGGTGGCAGGAATTTATTTGACAGGGGTTGGCAGGAATTTATTTGACAGGGGGTGGCAGGAATTTATTTGACAGGGGGTGGCAGGAATTTATTTGACAGGGAGTGGCAGGAATTTATTTGACAGGGGGTGGCAGGAATTTATTTGACAGGGGGTGGCAGGAATTTATTTGACAGGGGGTGGCAGGAATTTATTTGACAGGGGGTGGCAGGAATTTATTTGACAGGGGGTGGCAGGAAATTATTTGACAGGGGGTGGCAGGAATTTATTTGACAGGGGGTGGCAGGAATTTATTTGACAGGGGGTGGCAGGAATTTATTTGACAGGGGGTGGCAGGAATTTATTTGACAGGGGGTGGCAGGAATTTATTTGACAGGGGGTGGCAGGAATTTATTTGACAGGGGGTGGCAGGAATTTATTTGACAGGGGGTGGCAGGAATTTATTTGCCGATTTAGATATGTTTCTGTTTATACTTTCCAACATTTTGGTTATTTGTTAGTCAACTTGTCTATAATTAGATATTGTACATGTAGCTTCCCTCCTGTTATTACATGTTGCCCTAAAAGACTAAATAAACCCTGTCTCACCAGAATGTCATAAATCAATAGAAAAAATGCTTCCATCTAGTTGACCGGTAAAGTTCTCTGCCATATCAGCTTCTTTTGCAGAGCAAAGACGTTTACGAACCAGGGAGAAAAAAACTGGAAAGATTCTCTGTGCAAAATTTCTAATGACATCAGTTTGACTGGTTGTAAGGACATAGAAAGCTGTGAAAATGTCCCAACATGTATCGGATCAGATTTGAAATCGGCTTGGATCCATATTTTATGTGGTTGAAATACTCTCAGTGTTTATGAATCCAACTGTGCATTCGCATTCTCTCAAAATGCTGAAAGAAAGAAATCATATTTCTTCACTCCTGTCAAAATGTAGCCTACATTTGGTGTGTCCTTTCACTGCAAGAAATGCTTAATTCTGCATGAGTTAATATTAAGGCTATGTGAGAGATTATAGACCTACAGTCAGTGTCCAGATTTAAGTTTCTATTTACCCGTCTGAACAGTATTGGCGACTCTACAGTTCCTTTATGTGCCACAGGCCTATTTGAAGTCCTGATCTTGTGTCAAATTTTAATGCACTTCACAATCATCACACATACACTCCTGTCATCCCCTTATAGCACATCACCAAATCTTTCCCAAACATTACTTTTCTTGCCCTCCCTTTTCATTATTTTCAACTCTACATTTTGCAGTTTTTACTCTTGCTGAATAATGTTTGCCTCCATGGATCAAGTTAACTTTTTCTACCCAGTCCCAAAAGAATTTGGCGATTGGCGTGTAGGCTATTTTGTGCGCTTATAGTTAGGCCCTGAAGCTTAATTAAGCCTATGCACTAATACCAGCCTAAAATAAGGAAATAAAAACCTCAATGTAGCACATAGATATAAATTGAACAACAAAGACACATTTATAGATCTTTTTAAGGTCCTGTTTTTTATGTTTATTCAACCCGCCACCCACCCGGCCTTTATCTACACAATATTTAATGATCTGCCCCACCCTGCGGATATAACCGTTGGGACACAGAGGCTACATAAGTATACACAAACACAAACAGTACACACACATTGAAGCATGTCATACAACCCTATGTAAGATACTCTCTTAATATTCTCTTTTCTATGGGCCAACATGACAACCCTGGACCAAATATAGGAAATCATTTGCAGCAGATGTGCAATACTACATCTAACACGCATGCACGTCATGCTCATTTAAATCGACATTTACTGTAGAGATATTGCAGAGACACTGCTTTTATCTAAAAAAAACAGTATGTCAAAAGACCCAGAGACACATTAGAATACATGGGGAAACATTAGCGATAACAGCATCGAAAGGAAAAGCAATCATGTGTTTTGTGGGTTCAGGCATGGTAGCCACTGAGCGCTCTGTGCCCTGTCCAGACCACATGTTGTATTCAATTAGCTGCTGATAAGGGGTTTACATTCTGCCCTAACTCAAACCAGGCTTCTGACTCTGGGTGGGAACACACGGACAGGAGACCACTGTGCGTGCTTGTGTGTGTGTGGCACTGCAAGTGTGTATGTGTTTAATGAATGTGTTGTGGCAGGCTACAAATCGGTAGCACACGTTGTCCTTTGCAGGGAATACATTGGAATTACATTGTCACATTCTCTATTTCTTAAGCTGGCACACTGGTGTGTGTGTGTGTGTGTGTGTGTGTGTGTGTGTGTGTGTGTGTGTGTGTGTGTGTGTGTGTGTGTGTGTGTGTGTGTGTGTGTGTGTGTGTGTGTGTGTGTGTGTGTGTGTGTGTGTGTGTGTGTGTGTGTGTGTGTGTGTGTGTGTGTGTGTGTGTGTGTGTGTGTGTGTGTGTGTGTGTGTGTGTGTGTGTGTGTGTGTGTGTGTACCCAGCTGCTGAGGCATATGTACCTGCCCCCTATTTAACCCTCCATCGCTTTTAATGATCTAGCATTGTACATTTATGTATTCATAATCATGGCACGTTCACTTCATAGCTGGCTGCTGAGATGGAGAGAACTACAGTGTCTATAGTGTCATATCATACAGACATACAGTGGGAAGAACAAGTATTTGAAACACTGCTGATTTTGCAGGTTTTCCTACTTACAAAGCATGTAGAAGTCTGTAATTTGTATCATAGGTACACTTCAACTGTGCGAGACGGAATCTAAAAAAAAAATGCAGAAAATCACATTGTATGATTTTTAAGTAATTTATTAGCATTTATTGTGATTCGATGTTCCAAACATATTGCTCACCATATGACTGCCGCAGAGGGATAAGCGAGTCATGAGAAAACAAGTTTTGATTAAACATGGATATTAAATAGCTTGAAAATAAATTTGGCTCACTATTTAAAAAGAAGTAGGTGAGCTTTGGTGTAGGTACAGCTGACTAGCAGTCGTAAAAATAATATTGCGATATTGTCAAAAATAATATGCCATATGTAACTGTATCGATTTCCCCTCCTATGGTTATCTACTGTGTCAAAACAATTGACTAAGTTATTTTAGCAATCCACCATCATCACCAAAATCATTATGAGAAGCCCAATGGTGGCAGATTTAAGAGCTGTAAAAAATGATGCAGATAATGGTCTGGTTTAACCCTGCAGTACAACAATCTCTGGTCCCTGTCCAGGAATGTAAACACCTCCAACCCTGATAATGTGTTTACCTAGAGAGTGATTCATTCCCAGCCTGAGCTTTCCAAAGAAAGCACCTGAGGAATGCAGTTACACACTGAATCTGAAACCAGCACCTCGCCCCGACCAACTCGATTGGAGGGACCTCCGTTGTCAAATGTTGCTGACAAAACTCTGAGGGTGACTTCAATACTGGCGAAGGGATCAAATAAACCAATCAACTTCGGGACACACTCGTGACTTGAATGATGTAATTCATGTTCCACATTTAAATTATAAAATTAGCAGGAAATTCAAATGGGAAAAGTCCCACTGTCGTTTTACAAGATATAAACCTCAGTAATAGTTTTTTATTTGATTTCCAATGTTACTTGTGTCATTTCTCAAAATCTGACGAACAAATACAGGTGGAAAATGTTTTGTGTATAAAATTGAGCAAGCTATAATATTATGCAGTGAATTATGGGATACCACTTCACTCTGAAGGCGGCAGCATAGCGGACTATGTCAAAGTGGCTATTGGAGGGTCTAATTAGCCCCTACACCCTCCATTATTTTCACAACCTCAGCTTTGGGACATGTGGATATTGTAGAGGCACGCGTGATTTAGCAAATGGAGGGTCAAGGGTGATTTGGGATTCAGCCACAGTCTCAAGGTAAGGGGCTGCTGGTGATATTACCGTTCTTCACTCATTTGATAGAACTTTAATTTGAGTGCTTTGTAACTGCCACTAAATAATTGAGATAGCTAGTTCCATTTCAGATACTGTAACATTTCATGATTTTATTTCTCCAACATGCATGTATTTCTCCAACAGCACAGGGCCTGATTCTGAACTATGAGCTCCACACTACCCAGGTATCAGTAGAGTTCCACTCTACCTTGGCGTTATCGGAGATCTCCTGCACTCCCTTGTCAGCAGCATTTGTGATGATGGGGTTAATGAGGCCCTTCTCAGTCACCACAGCGATGGAGATGCTGATGGAGTCCAGCGCCTGGGGGGCCTCCCCCATCCAGGTCACGTTGACCTCCGGCAGAGCCTAAAGGACAAGGTCAGAGGTTAGGACATATTCTGCTAGATGGGATTCAAGGAGGAGGAGAAGAGGACTGAGGGGAAGAGAGAGTGGAGGGATGGAAGAGGAAAAAGGACTAAATTACACTCCATCCATGGCCTTCACAAGACAGGACAGAGAATTTCGGTATACCCTGTCCTATCCCCGCAATTGATAAGATAAGAGACTAGATATGATAATGTTTCCACAGAAGTAAGGGAGGGTCAGGGTGAAAGGTGAACAGCCCAGTGTTACAGTAGATTCAGTGGTCTGACCAAAGGCAGGAGCACAGGGCCTAACAAAGTGGGTAGAGATGGTCTCATCTTCTTTTCACCTATGTCTCTGTTTCCATGGATACAGTCAGTCACACAAAGGAGCCACCTTCATACTCAAAATGCACATTATGAAAATCAATTCAAAGCTTATCCTAGCCAAGGCACCCAGCTAAATCCAAGGGAGTTTGTTTGGTGATTACATTCCCAGTCTTCACACAGAGGGTAAGAGGAGAGAAGGAGAAAGAGGGGGAGGGAGAGAGTGTCATGTGTTATATTTTTCCTACATAAGGAACTACAGGGGAAAGGATGGAATAAGGCATTGAAATTTATCAAGGAGAGCCCAGGGTAAAACACAGAGAAAGGAAGATCTACAGACATTTCCCTACTAAGACGAGACAAGGATGCACTTTTTCTTTCTCTCTCTATCCTCTCCCTGAATAATTTAGAAAAGGAATTTAATAAACCTGTCTGGTTAGAGATGAATACTCAGCCAATTTCCTCAGAATTCCCATCAAATGGCAGAAAGACAGGATAGAATTTACTGGGAATTGGTGTCTATTTATAGATCTGTCCACCAGCCAGACAATAGCAGGCTCTTTGCCTCAGCCTGCCACCAGTTAAAGTCAGTTGATAAATATACATGGGGGTGTTTGAACCAGGGATGGTTGTAGAGGAATGGCTTCAGGGGATCTGTAACGGGGTGACGTGATGTGGCTTTGTTGCTCAGGAAACTGAAGCTGAACAATACATTTACCTTCCAGGCTGTGAGGCAAAGCTGTGATATTTGTGCAAAGGGTTGCATACTTTCTATGGGCACTGTAGATAGAGTGCATTTGTAAAGTACTCAGTACTTTTTCCACATTTTGTTACGTTACAGCCTTATTCTAAAATGATTCAATAAAACATTTTCCTCATCAATCTACACACATAATCAATCTACACACATAATGACAAAGATAAAACATTTTTTTTTATACATTTTAGTTAATTTTTTAAACATAAAAAACAGAAATACCTTATTTACATGAGTATTCAGACCCTTTGCTATGAGATTCGGAAATTAGCTCAGGTGCATCCTGTTTTCATTGATCCTCCTGTTTCTACAACTTGATTGAAGTCAACTTGTGGTAAATTCACTTGATTGGACATCATTTGGAAAAGCACAAACCTGTTAATATAAGGTCCACAATTGATAGTGCATGTCAGAGCAAAAGCCAAGCCATGAGGTCGAATGAATTGTCCGTAGAGCTCCGAGACAGGATTGTGTCGAGGCCAAGATCTGGGGGAGGGTACAACAACATTTCTGCAGCATTGACGGTCTGCACGAACCCAGTAGCCTCCCACCATCATTCTTATATGGAAGAAGTTTGGAACCACCAAGACTCTTGGTCACTAAGGCCCGCTGGCCAAAGTGAGCATTCGGGGGAGAAGGGCCTTGGTCAGGGAGGGGACCAAGAACCCGATGGTCATTCTCACAGAGCTCCAGAGTTCCTCTGTGGAGATGGGAGAACCTTCCAGAAGGACAACCATCTAAGCTGCACTCCACCAATCAGGACTTTATGGTAGAGGGGCCAGACGGAAGCCAGTTCTCAGTAAAAGGCACATGATAGCCCGTTTGGAGTTTTCCAAAAGGCACCTAAAACTTTCAGACCATGAGAAACAAGATTCTCTGAAACCAAGATTGGACTCTTTGGCCTGAAAGCCAAGCATCATGTCTGGAGGAAACCTGGTACCATCCCAATGGTGAAGCATGGTGGTGGCAGCATCATGCTGTGGGGATTTTTTTCAGTGCCAGGGACTGGGAGACTAGTCAGGATCGAGGGAGAGGAAGACTCGAGGCTGTAATCCCTGCCAAATGTTCTTCAAAAAAGTACTGAGTAAATGGTCTGAATACTTTGATATGCTGAACCAGAAACCATGGATTGATGGCAGCATTCGCGTGAAACTGAAAGCGCGAACCATTGCTTTTAATCAGGGCAAGGTGACCGGAAACATGAACGAATATAAACAGTGTAGCTATTCCGTCCGCAAGGTAATCAAACAAGCTAAGTGTCAGTATAGAGACAAAGTAGAATCGCAATTCAACGGCTCAGACACAAGAGGTATGTGGCAGGGTCTACAGTCAATCACGGATTACAAAAAGAAAACCAGCCCAGTCATGGATCAGGATGTCTTGCTCCCAGACAGACTAAACAACTTTTTTGCCCGCTTTGAGGACAATACAGTGCCACTGACACGGCCCGCAACCAAAACATGCGGACTCTCCTTCAGTGCAGCCGAGGTGAGTAAAACATTTAAACGTGTTAACCCTCGCAAGGCTGCAGGCCCAGACGGCATCCCCAGCCGCACCCTCAGAGCATGCGCAGACCAGCTGGCTGGTGTGTTTTCGGACATATTCAATCAATCCCTATCCCAGTCTGCTGTTCCCACATGCTTCAAGAGGGCTTCCATTGTTCCTGTTCCCAAGAAAGCTAAGGTAACTGAGCTAAACGACTACCGCCCCGTAGCACTCACTTCCGTCATCATGAAGTGCTTTGAGAGACTAGTCAAGGACCATATCACCTCCACCCTTCCTGACACCCTAGACCCACTCCAATTTGCTTACCGCCCAAATAGGTCCACAGTCGATGCAATCTCAACCAATCTCAACTCAGCCCTAACCCATCTGGACAAGAGGAATACCTATGTGAGAATACTGTTCATCGACTACAGCTCAGCATTTAACACCATAGTACCCTCCAAACTCGTCATCAAGCTCGAGACCCTGGGTCTCGACCCCGCCCTGTGCAACTGGGTACTGGACTTCCTGACGGGCCGCCCCTAGGTGGTGAGGGTAGGTAACAACATCTCCACTCCACTGATCCTCAACACTGGGGCCCCACAAGGGTGCGTTCTGAGCCCTCTCCTGTACTCCCTGTTCACCCACAACTGCGTGGCCACGCACGCCTCCAACTCAATCATCAAGTTTGAGGACGACACAACAGTGGTAGGCTTGATTACCAACAACAACGAGACGGCCTACAGGGAGGAGGTGAGGGCCCTCGGAGTGTGGTGTCAGGAAAATAACCTCACTCCCAACGTCAACAAAACTAAGGAGATGATTGTGGACTTCAGTAAACAGCAGAGGGAACACCCCCCTTTCCACATCGATGGAACGGTATTGGAGAGGGTAGTAAGTTTTAAGTTCCTCGGCGTACAGCATCACAGACAAACTGAATTGGTCCACCCACACAGACAGCATCGTGAAGAAGGCTCAGCAGCGCCTCTTCAACCTTAGGAGGCTGAAGAAATTTGGCTTGTCACCATAAGCACTCACAAACTTCTACAGATGCAAAATCGAGAGCATCCTGTTGGGCTGTATCACCGCCTGGTACGGCAACTGTATGTGACTGTATATTATTTGTCACTGTATGTGACAAATACAATTTGATTTGATTTGATATACTTAAGTAAATTAAATAATACATATTTATTTTTTATAACTTTGCAACATTTTCTAAAAAAAACTTTTTTTTTGTCATTATGGGTACTTGTGTGCAGATTGAGGAAAAACAAAACCATTTCAATCCATTTTAGAATAAGGCTGTAACGTAACAAAATGTGGAAAAAGTCAACGGGTCTGAATACTTTCTGAATGCACTGTGTATCGAAACATGAACATTGTTAGAAACTGGAAGGGTAGTTAATACTCCATGAGTGTAGCAGCTTCTGCCTTGATGATAAAATCATTGACGGACACTTTGATCTCTGCTGGAAAGAAAGGAGACAACAGTTGTCAAACACTACAGATATGTAATTCAAGTGCTGTTAGTCAGATAAGTGTTAGGGATTCTTTTGCACATGTTTTAGCCCATAGTTCTGAAAGTAGCACTCAAGCCAAAAGTGGTCCCCGGAAATTGTGCACTTGTCACATATGTGCAGATATGTGCACTACGTCATTGCTCTCTCTCTCTCTCTCTTTCTGCTGTGTCCACTACAACCTCATTGGATAACCCTGGGCAGGCCTCTTGCTAGCTATCACTCAAATGTGAGGGGCTGAAGTTCATTGGCTAGAACTCAAATTGCTAGGGAGCTGGCCCACGGCACCTCTTCAAGAATACAGTTGCTTTCAAACTAGGGATTTCATGGCTAATTGAGGTAAGACAGTAATTCTGCTCACAGGTTATACATGTATGAACTATACATTGACACATCCAGCCCAAAGCAGGATGTTTAAAAAATGCTTTCTTATTCGCCAAAGCAAAGTATCCCATACCAACTTCTCCAACAAGCATGGCAGATGACATCTGGTGTGCACGCTATAGGATTATGTGCATTGTAAGAGAATCAGACATACTAATTATGTGTGTTAGGATCAAGAGAGGCCTTATGCTGTTATTGTTGTTACTAGTGGAGTTTATTTTCCATTCTTCTCTCCTCCAGTTGAAGGGCAGTGTTGTCATACAGGGCAGGGGGTACTGGGTGAGGGGCAGCTGGGTGGTGGAGAAAATGTCTATATGAACAAACACCCTTCACTCCCCCACCCAGTGCAATATAAACTCAACCACCCACCCACCCATACTTTCTCTCACAATAATGTCCAGTTTAACAAACCAACACATGCTTTTTTTTGTGGGTACTTATAGTTGTGGTGTGGTTTCATATAAGCCCTTTTGGGCTTCCAACCTCACTTGCACACCGTTTTCACATTATTATTTTTTTGTACTGTTTTGTCTTTCACTTCTTTTCTTTGGTGCGAATAATTAAAAAACCCCAAAACTAAGACCACTCCTTTAGAGAACACCCACAACTTTCTATTACTGTTCTCCTTCAACTTCCCTGACCTTCCGCCCTGCCTCTCCCATCCCTCTAATTCTATGTCCTCCATCTCTCCTCCCTCTCTTTCTTTCTCTCCTCTATACCTCTCCCTCTCTGCTCTCTCCATACAGTGCCCATGGTGTGGCGGCAGTGCCTGGCATTGCGTTAACACTGGGCTGTATGAGAGCGCCTATTAGTGCCAAACGGTTATGAATGCTCTTAGCGGGATGACCAACAAGCTAACCGTGAAATCACTGTGCTTCTGAACAAAGAGAGCCAGGGAAAACAACCGGACGAAAAGAGAATCCCTTAACACACACACCACCCTGCTGCTAATAGGACTGGAATGGCCAGTCTCTCTCTGTTTCTTCTGCATCACAGACACACAGGGCTGAAACAGGGCTGAAGAGCTGTATGAATGTTGATCAAATCAGGCTAAATCATATGTTCATCCTATCATCCCAGAAAATGGAAATGTATTAAACGCATTGTCAACGTCATCTTGAAGAGAATATGAATAAAGTGAGGTTTAACTGTCAGGTTTAGATGGAATGAGGAGTCTTTACAAAGTGTTCATCTCTCAAAGGGAATAATGAGCAGAACCAGGAGTTTCACCTGACCATGTAAACTAAGAAGGAACAACTTGGGACCTTGCGGCACCCATTCACATCTCCAGGGGTTTCTGGACTGGCTCTGGTCCAAGTTCCAAAAACACCTTTGGGTGGTTGTTATGACATTCTTACGATGTTCCCTCTCTCTCTTTACTTGGCGAGTGCATGTACCACCCTTCACTAAGAATAGCCATTAAGCAGAAGTAACATGGAACACATGTTGTGCAAAATGTTTTGGCTAATTTCATTGGTGGAGAGATGGGATGGGAGGTGAGACTGTGAGAGTAGCACAGGCAGGACAGAATGGGCTAGACACTGACAGGCCTGCCTAATTACTTCACATCCGAT
The DNA here is from genome assembly GCF_023373465.1 of Oncorhynchus keta. Classification (NCBI taxonomy): domain Eukaryota; kingdom Metazoa; phylum Chordata; class Actinopteri; order Salmoniformes; family Salmonidae; genus Oncorhynchus; species Oncorhynchus keta. The sequence continues at coordinate 34,116,372 of NC_068437.1, forward strand.
CACAACAAAGTAAAAACTACCCCTCCTCTCTCCATATCTTATTCAGTTTCTCTAACTCCCTCCCCACTTCCTTCTCCCGCTCTGTACTGTGTTATATACTACATTGTGATATTCTGTGCTACTATGAGCTAAATCCCATCCAGGTCTCATACAGTGCTCACATAGGTCTCATGAGTGTTCAGCTGGGTTGTATCATGTAGTGCTACTGTGTATTTGAACACAGCCAGCCTTCATCTTTGACCAGCTTTTTGTTGTGCTGTGCCCTGTTGTGTTCTGTTATGTAGTGTTCTGTTATGCTGTGTTCTGATGTGTTGTGTTCTGATGTATTATATTGTATTCTGATGTGTTGTGTTCTGTTATGCTGTGTTCTGATGTGTTGTGTTCTGATGTGTTATATTGTATTCTGATGTGTTGTATTATTTAGTTTTCTGATGTGTTGTGTTCTGTTATGCTGTGTTCTGATGTATTGTGTTCTGTTATGCTGTGTTCTGATGTGTTGTGTTCTGATGTGTTATATTGTATTCTGATGTGTTGTATTATTTAGTTTTCTGATGTGTTGTGTTCTGTTATGCTGTGTTCTGATGTATTGTCTTCTGATATGTTGTGTTCTGATGTGTTGTGTTCTGTTATGCTGTGTTCTGATGTGTTGTGTTCTGTTATGCTGTGTTCTGATGTATTGTCTTCTGATATGTTGTGTTCTGATGTGTTGTGTTCTGTTATGCTGTGTTCTGATGTATTGTTTTCTGATATGTTGTGTTCTGATGTGTTGTGTTCTGATGTGTTATATTGTATTCTGATGTGTTGTATTATTTAGTGTTCTGATGTGTTGTGTTCTGTTATGCTGTGTTCTGATGTGTTGTGTTCTGATGTATTGTTTTCTGATGTGTTGTGTTCTGATGTATTGTCTTCTGATATGCTGTGTTCTGATGTGTTGTGTTCTGTTATGCTGTGTTCTGATGTGTTGTGTTCTGTTATGCTGTGTTCTGATGTATTGTCTTCTGATATGTTGTGTTCTAATGTGTTGTGTTCTGATGTATTGTCTTCTGATATGCTGTGTTCTGATGTGTTGTGTTCTGTTATGCTGTGTTCTGATGTATTGTTTTCTGATATGTTGTGTTCTGATGTATTGTGTTCTGATGTGTTGTGTTCTGTTATGCTGTGTTCTGATGTATTGTTTTCTGATATGTTGTGTTCTAATGTGTTGTGTTCTGATGTATTGTCTTCTGATATGTTGTGTTCTGATGTATTGTTTTCTGATGTATTGTCTTCTGATATGTTGTGTTCTGATGTGTTGTGTTCTGTTATGTTGTGTTCTGATGTATTGTCTTCTGATATGTTGTGTTCTAATGTGTTGTGTTCTGATGTATTGTCTTCTGATATGTTGTGTTCTAATGTGTTGTGTTCTGATGTGTTATATTCTGATGTGTTGTGTTCTGTTATGTTGTGTTCTGATGTGTTGTGTTCTGTTATGCTGTGTTCTGATGTATTGTCTTCTGATATGTTGTGTTCTAATGTGTTGTGTTCTGATGTATTGTCTTCTGATATGTTATGTTCTGATGTGTTGTGTTCTGTTATGTTGTGTTCTGATGTATTGTCTTCTGATATGTTGTGTTCTGATGTGTTGTGTTCTGTTATGCTGTGTTCTGATGTATTGTCTTCTGATATGTTGTGTTCTAATGTGTTGTGTTCTGATGTATTGTCTTCTGATTGTTGTGTTCTGATGTGTTGTGTTCTGTTATGTTGTGTTCTGATGTATTGTCTTCTGATATGTTGTGTTCTAATGTGTTGTGTTCTGATGTATTGTTTTCTGATATGTTGTGTTCTGATGTGTTGTGTTATGTTATGCTGTGTTCTGATGTGTTGTGTTCTGTTATGCTGTGTTCTGATGTATTGTCTTCTGATATGTTGTGTTCTGATGTGTTGTGTTCTGTTATGCTGTGTTCTGATGTATTGTTTTCTGATATGTTGTGTTCTGATGTGTTGTGTTCTGATGTGTTATATTGTATTCTGATGTGTTGTATTATTTAGTGTTCTGATGTGTTGTGTTCTGTTATGCTGTGTTCTGATGTGTTGTGTTCTGATGTATTGTTTTCTGATGTGTTGTGTTCTGATGTATTGTCTTCTGATATGCTGTGTTCTGATGTGTTGTGTTCTGTTATGCTGTGTTCTGATGTGTTGTGTTCTGTTATGCTGTGTTCTGATGTATTGTCTTCTGATATGTTGTGTTCTAATGTGTTGTGTTCTGATGTATTGTCTTCTGATATGCTGTGTTCTGATGTGTTGTGTTCTGTTATGCTGTGTTCTGATGTATTGTTTTCTGATATTTTGTGTTCTGATGTATTGTGTTCTGATGTGTTGTGTTCTGTTATGCTGTGTTCTGATGTATTGTTTTCTGATATGTTGTGTTCTAATGTGTTGTGTTCTGATGTATTGTCTTCTGATATGTTGTGTTCTGATGTGTTGTGTTCTGTTATGTTGTTTTCTGATGTATTGTCTTCTGATATGTTGTGTTCTAATGTGTTGTGTTCTGATGTATTGTCTTCTGATATGTTGTGTTCTAATGTGTTGTGTTCTGATGTATTGTTTTCTGATATGTTGTGTTCTAATGTGTTGTGTTCTGATGTGTTATATTCTGATGTGTTGTGTTCTGTTATGTTGTGTTCTGATGTGTTGTGTTCTGTTATGCTGTGTTCTGATGTATTGTCTTCTGATATGTTGTGTTCTAATGTGTTGTGTTCTGATGTATTGTCTTCTGATATGTTATGTTCTGATGTGTTGTGTTCTGTTATGTTGTGTTCTGATGTATTGTCTTCTGATATGTTGTGTTCTGATGTGTTGTGTTCTGTTATGCTGTGTTCTGATGTATTGTCTTCTGATATGTTGTGTTCTAATGTGTTGTGTTCTGATGTATTGTCTTCTGATATGTTGTGTTCTGATGTGTTGTGTTCTGTTATGTTGTGTTCTGATGTATTGTCTTCTGATATGTTGTGTTCTAATGTGTTGTGTTCTGATGTATTGTTTTCTGATATGTTGTGTTCTGATGTGTTGTGTTATGTTATGCTGTGTTCTAATGTGTTGTCTTCTGATATGTTGTGTTCTGATGTATTGTCTTCTGATATGTTGTGTTCTAATGTGTTGTGTTCTGTTATGCTGTGTTCTGATGTCTTCTGATATGTTGTGTTCTGATGTGTTGTGTTCTGTTATGATGTGTTCTGATGTCTTCTGATATGTTGTGTTCTAATGTATTGTTTTCTGATATGTTGTGTTGTGTTCTGTTATGTTGTGTTCTAATGTGTTGTGTTCTGTTATGATGTGTTCTGATGTATTTTCTTCTGATATGTTGTGTTCTGATGTGTTGTGTTCTGTTATGATGTGTTCTGATGTCTTCTGATATGTTGTGTTCTGTTATGCTGTGTTCTGATGTCTTCTGATATGTTGTGTTCTAATGTGTTGTGTTCTGTTATGATGTGTTCTGATGTCTTCTGATATGTTGTGTTCTAATGTATTGTTTTCTGATATGTTGTGTTCTGATGTGTTGTGTTCTGTTATGTTGTGTTCTGATATCTTCTGATATGTTGTGTTCTGATGTGTTGTGTTCTGTTATGATGTGTTCTGATGTCTTCTGATATGTTGTGTTCTAATGTATTGTTTTCTGATATGTTGTGTTCTAATGTATTGTTTTCTGATATGTTGTGTTCTAATGTGTTGTGTTCTGTTATGCTGTGTTCTGATGTCTTCTGATATGTTGTGTTCTGATGTGTTGTGTTCTGTTATGATGTGTTCTGATGTCTTCTGATATGTTGTGTTCTAATGTATTGTTTTCTGATATGTTGTGTTCTGATGTGTTGTGTTCTGTTATGTTGTGTTCTAATGTGTTGTGTTCTGTTATGCTGTGTTCTGATGTATTGTCTTCTGATATGTTGTGTTCTGATGTGTTGTGTTCTGTTATGATGTGTTCTGTTATGTAGTGTTCTTGTGTGTTGTGCCCTGTTATGCTGTGTTATGTTACGTTGTGCTGTGGCCTCACCTTTGGCCATCTCCTTGCGCAGCTGCAAGATGGCACCCAGGTCACAGTCTACGGTGGCGTAGGCATGGGGGATGGTTGTCTTGGACTGCGTTAGCCTCTGGGCAATGACACACCATACGTTGGAGGCAGTGATCTCTGTGTAGGTACCCTAGGAGAAGAGAGGAGAGGAGAAAATTGAAGAATGTCAGTCGGTCAATGTGCAGATTTATGTTTCTGGATGACTTTATGACTCAGTAACAAAATCACTTTCACCTGAAATTTAACCCCCCCAACCCTTCCTCCCATTACAGGTTACAGACACATCTGAAGTTAGACTTTCCTCTGAAGCTATAGCTATTACTCTCGATGATATTGAAAAAATAGTTACAGAAGATAGATTGATTGATTGATTGATTGATTGATTGTGATCGATGTCGCTGAACTAAAAATGGGACCAACTCTAAGGTGGTATATTGGATCATTTATTTGTGTCTTGTCAATGTAATGGTCTTCGAAATACAATATGGGAAACAAGACGAGGAGGAAATGTGCCGTTTTTATAAACATTACTGAAATAACCATTATGACTAAATCCTGGACATAATTTCCTAATTTCCTGTGTAAATCTTTCCTTCTGTAACCCCTTCTGCAGTAATGCAACATTTAGTACTCAACAAAGTCATGAAACTAAACAAGATCTTTCCATCCCCATTACAGTGATAAAGAGGCAGGGATGGAAAGCAGGCTGGGTGCCTGACCATGGCCAACCCCAACTAGTCTGGGTCGTCTTTATGAGGCTGCTGCTTGGCGTGTTTGGACAGGCCTGGCTCTTAGCTTGGCCAGGGTCTGGTCTCTGTCTGAGTACAGGAGGAGCCTTCTATCAACTTCACAATACGGAATTGTCCAATAATCACTAGACTACTCTAAACAAAGGCATCAAATCAGGCTTAACAAAACTAAGCTATCAAATAAAAGTACAAATACAGTTGAAGTCAGAAGTTTACATACACCTTAGCCAAATACATTTTCACAATTCCTGACATTTAATCCTAGTAAAACATCCCTGTCTTAGGTCAGTTAGGATCAACACATTATTTTAAGAATGGGAAATGTCAGAATAATAGTAGAGAGAATGATTTATTTCAGTTTCTTTCTTTCATCACATTCCCAGTGGGTCAGAAGTTTACATACACTCAATTAGTATTTGGTAGCATTGCCTTTAAATTGTTTAACTTCGGTCAAACTTTTCGGGTAGCCTTCCACAAGCTATCCACAATAAGTTGGGTGAATTTTGGCCCATTCCTCCTGACAGAGCTGGTGTAACTGTGTCAGGTTTGTAAGCCTCCTTGCTCGCACACGTTTTTTAAGTTCTGCCCACAAATATTATATTGGGTAAGAGGGCAGGGCGTTGAGATGCCATCTATTTTGTGAAGTGCACCAGTCCCTTCTGCAGCCAAGCACCACCACAACATGATGCTGCCACCCCCATGCTTCACAGTTTGATTGGTGTTCTTTGGCTTGATCTTCGTTCTTCCCCTTTTCCTCCAAACATAACGATGGTCATTATGGCCAGTTCTAATTTTGTTTCATCAGACCAGAGGACATTTCTCCAAAAAGTACAATCTTTCCCCCATGTGCATGTGGATGTTTTGGAGCAGTGGCTTCTTCTTTGCAGAGCGGCCACTCAGGTTATGTCGATATAAGACTCGTTTTACTGTGGATATAGATACTTTTGTACCTGTTTCCTCCAGCATCTTCACAAGGTCCTTTGCTGTTGTTCTGGGATTGATTTGCACTTTTCGCACCAAAGTACGTTCATCTCTAGGAGACAGAATGCATCTCCTTCCTGAGCGGTATGATGGCTCCGTGGTCCCATGGTGTTTAAACTTGCATACTATTTTTTTGTACAGATTAACGTGGTACCTTCAGGTGTTTGAAAATTGCTCCCAAGGATGAACCAGACTTGTGGAGATCTACAATTTTTTTCTGAGGCCTTGGCTGAGTTCTTTTGATTTTCCCATGACGTCAAGCAAATAGGCACTGAGTTTGAAGGTAGTCCTTGAAATACATCCACAGGTACACCTCCAATTGACTCAAATTATGTCAATTAGCCTATCAGAATCTTCTAAAGCCATGACATAATTTTCTGGAATTTTCCAAGCTGTGTAAAGGCACAATCAACTTAGTGTATGTAAACTTCTGACCCACTAGAATGGTGATACAGTGAATTATAAGTGAAATAATCGGTCTGTAAACAATAGTTGGAAAAATGACTTGTGTCAAGCACACAGTAGATGTCCTAACCGACTTGCCAAAACTATAGTTTGTTAACAAGACATTTGTGGAGTGGTTGAAAAACTAGTTTTAATGACTCCAACCTAAGTGTATGTAAACTTCTGACTTCAACTGTATGTTAAACAATGCCGCTTTATGTTTTCATACCCTATATTACTCATCTCATATGTATATAATGTACTCTATACCATCTACTGCATCTTGCCTATGCCGTTCGGCCATCACTCATTTATATATTTTTATGTACATATTCGTATTCATTCCTTTACACTTGTGTGTATACGGTAATTGTTGTGAAATTGTTAGGTTATATTACTTGTTAGATATGACTGCATGGTCGGAACTAGAAGCACACGCATTTCTTTACACTTGCATTAACACTTGCTGTCCATGTGTATGTGACAAATAGATTTGACTTGATTTGATTTTTGTGAGTCTTGTCAGGCAGGTTAATTCAGTGATTGACTATACAAATATCCCTCATAGACACCCAATATAGCAGGGAAGTAATTCAAAACAAACATGCGGACACTCCCACTCTGTTAAGTAGCATTTCAGTGAGTTTTCTAACTAAAATAAACAGATGTTATGTGGAGTGGTGATATGACAGCTCTGACACAAACTCAACTGTGAAATCATTAGTCTCTCTGTCTCTCTCTATATATATTTAATTCAATTCAAAGGGTCTTTATTGGCATGGGAAACATATGTTTATATTGCCAAAGCAAGTGAAATGTACAATAAACAAAAATTAAATAAGCTATCAGAAATGAACAGTAAACAGTACTCTCTGTTTCTTTCTCTCTTTCTCTCTTTCTCTCTTTCTCTCTTTCTCTGTCTCTCTCTCGCTCTCTCTCCCTTTATCTGTCTGTCTGTCTGTCTGTCTGTCTGTCTGTCTGTCTGTCTGTCTGTCTGTCTGTCTGTCTGTCTGTCTGTCTGTCTGTCTGTCTGTCCGTCTGTCTGTCTGTCTGTCTGTCTGTCTGTCCGTCTGTCTGTCTGTCTGTCTGTCTGTCTGTCTCTCTCTCTCTCTCTCTCTCTCCCTTTGTCTGTCTGTCTGTTGTCTGTCTGTCTGTCTGTCTGTCTGTCTGTCTGTCTGTCTGTCTGTCTGTCTGTCTGTCTGTCTCTCTCTCCCTCTCTCTCTCTCTCTCTCTCTCTCTCTCTCTCTCTCTCTCTCTCTCTCTCTCTCTCTCTCTCTCTCTCTCTCTCTCTCTCTCTCTCTCTCTCTCTCTCTCTCTCTCTTTCCTCTACTCATCTTCATTTCATGAAGAAGAGGAAGGCCCTGTGTTTCTGGAGAACATTGTTTACCATGAAACTCAAGAGGAGGGAAGTGTGTGGGGTGAAGGTGGGAGAAAAAGATCTTGATAGGCTTTCAAGCTTTCATTCCCCGTGTCTGTCATGTTTAACCTTGGAAAACACAAAATATCCAATAACAATAATAGGCATGTGGCTGCTCTCTTTTCTCCCCCCTCTCTAAGACTGACAGGTATGGAATGTTCAGAGAACACACATGCCTGGGTAGCTACAGATTGATAAAGCACCACTACCTATCTCTACCATGCTTCACCTCACCTCAATGGCTTGGAAATGACTATTTATCACTTGCCATATGTGTTCCGACATAATAAATGGTTAATGATATTGATTTACACAAGTCTGATACATGAATATCGTAGCATGGACATTATTTTGTAATATCTGTGGTAATTCCCTTTTCTACTGAGGCTGTAAATTAGACTATTGGGTGTTCACCTGCTAATGTCACATTACGTAATAGGTTATCATGTCAGGGCATGTTCTTTTATAAGCATATAGTGGACTTTGTCTTTAAAAAGTGAACATTTACATTTAGTCTGCCTCAGAGGGACGTGTGTATAAACCAGCCATATTGTCTTCATACAATAAGGGTATTATAGTGGATTATGTCCCCCGTTGTTAACATCAATACCAAGTTAAAGGCACATCCACCATTTCAGAGTGCTACTGTATGTTTGCCTGCCGGAGGGTAGAGAAATGCTGTAGAGGTTTTTTAATGCTGCTGATTTATAGTGTTTTTATGGGAACGGTTGGTTCAGAAATACAAACATTTGTCCAAGGAAGTCTGTGGTCGTAAGTTATTTCAAGGTACGCTGTACATTTATTTTAGGTAAACTTTTGATTTATTCTCCACCTGTCCGCAGCATACATTTTCTAGATGTCTCTAAGCTTTAGTTTTACCAACATCAGCATTACGTTTTATGTCTTTACAGTATACCTCAACACAGAATTCCTTTCATAGAATGATAGACCATGGTAGATCTAGTGCTTGATGATGAGAGACTCAGATATTTCCCTCTCTGTGAGGACATGAGGCTTTTCTTCACTGGAAGGAAGAGGTTTTCATGACCATCACTCTGTCCCAGATGGCAGTGTAGTCTGGGTTTGACTCAGGACAGTTGGGATGGTGTGTGGGGTGGGGAGTTGTGCATGTGTCTGTCTGTCTGTCTGTCTGTCTGTCTGTCTGTCTGTCTGTCTGTCTGTCTGTCTGTCTGTCTGTCTGTCTGTCTGTCTGTCTGTCTGTCTGTGTCTTTTATATCCCAGAGGCTCTTTTGCCTTGTCTGTCTATCAGTGGGAGTATAAATGGCCTGTGTGAAAAGCAGATGCCTTATGTGAGGAAGGATGTATCAGCCAGCCAGTGAGCCAGCTAGCAGCACACAGTAGCCTATCAGTGGATGATGTCATTACCACACACTGGGGACTCTGGGCTCAGGATTTATGAGCTGATCAATTGATGTTCTCATCACATGGAAAAGACACTTCATATTGCTTTGGGATTTATGGAGAACTGTACCTCACTCCATCACACAGAGGAATAGGAGGATACTTGGTAGATGGTGCACGTATATTGTGGGGATTTTCTTCAAGTTATAATGTGAAAATCTCCCTATGCAGCCCTCGTCCCTTTTCAAGAAACTCCACAGGGAGGTAATGACATAGTCAGTGGTGTTAAATCTCATATCTCCTCTTGTTCACTGGCTGGGCTCACCATGTTCTCTTAGCCTGAATAGGAGCTGTCATGCGAATTCAGATGCGCATGTATCAGCAGAATGGGTAGGGAGAGAGGAGTGGCAGGTAGTGATTTGGCCACCCAAGCAAATTGGCTTAGATTTTCAGAGGGCATGTAGTTTCCTGCAGCTTACCTAACCTGAAGGAACCGGGTTCTTCTGCCTGCCTGCTTACTCTGCAGTTATTAGTGAAAGCGTTCGCTCCTGCACATTTGTTTGTGTGTGTCACTCTCTTATGTGTGGTTAGAAGATTTCCAACATTCCAACAAGGTCCCCACAAACAATAACCAAGAACAATGAGAGGGAGGTAAGTAGAGAGAGGGAAGGAGAGAGGGAGGGAAGTAGAGAGGGAGGGCGGGAAGGAGAGAAGGAAGGAGAGAGGGAGGTAAGGAGAGAGGGACTACATGGAAAAGGAAAATGAGAGCAGGGTGTGGGGCCCAGCCTTCTCCCTGTTGTATGAACGAGGGCAGCAGGGGCAGCTGACTCAGACAAAGATGTGGGGTAGGAGGGCCTCAGTGCACTGGTGTGAAACTAGAGACCTCTGAGCAATCACACCTGATACCTGCCTCACCCTCCTTGCCCCACCTCCCAGCCTTGACACCCTCCCTGAAAGCAAAGATTAGGAATACTGGGGCTGAACTTTCCTATTCTATTTACATCTCTTTTTCCTCCTCTTAGTTTCACTTCCTCCATCTCTCCCCCACCCTTTACTTTCACGTTTCCACACTGCTCTCTTTGTAGGAGTGGCGGTGTCATTGTTTAGAGTCTAACTGGCAATGTTAATTTTATTTTATATGATCATTTAAAATAAATCCAAATGTTGCAGCAGATGGGTCGTTTCATGTAACCAGTCCCTTTTGAAATAGAATTTGTGCTTTTAAAATATAGAATTTTAAAAGCATGTTAAATTAAATGAAGTGCCCTTTAATATAGACCACATGGCGAATTCAAGATTATGTTTTTTATATGACTAAATACTTGCTAAAGTGCAGGTCAACTTTCATTTTAATATGGTGGAACTATTCCTTTTTAATTTTTATCTAAGGAAGTGTTGATATTCTAATAGTCAAATCATCGTGTAAAAGCAGGTGAGCTGGTTGTAGTCTTTTTGGCAATTTTCTGGTGTATTGTGGGGGAAAACTGAGTGGGTCGATCACAACACGTCAAACCCTGTTATTCATACAGTGTCTTCAGAAAGTATTCACACCCCTTTACTTTTTCCACATTTTGTTGTGTTACAGCCTGAATTTAAATTAGACTAAATTGAGATTTGTTTTACTGGCCTACCCACAATCCCCCATAATGTCAAACTGGAATTATGTTTTTAGAAATGTTTAAAAATTAATAAAAATGTAAAGCTGAAATGTCTTGAGTCAATAAGTATTCAATCCCTTTTTTATGGCAAGCCTAAATAAGTTCAGGAATAAAACTGTGCTTAACAAGTTGCATGATAAGATGTATGGACTCACTCTGTGCTCAATAACAGTGTTGATTTTTTAATGACTACTTCATCTCTGTACCCCACACATACAATTATCTGAAAGGTCCCTCAGTCGAGCAGTGGATTTCAAGTACAGATTCAACCACAAAGACCAAAGAGGTTTTCCAATGCCTCGCAAATAAGGGCGCCTATTGGAAGATGGGTAAAAAAAAATGCAGATATTGAATATCCCTTTGAGAACAATGAAGTTATTAATTACATTTTGGATGGACACACAGTACAAAGATGGCATACTTCCTAACTCAGTTGCCTAAGAGGAAACTGCTCAGTTATTTTACCATGAGGCCAATGGTGACTTTGAAACAGTTACAGACTTTAAAGGCTGTGATGCCAGAAAACTGAGGATGTATCAACAACATTGTAGGTACTCCTCAATACTAACCTAATTGACAGAGTGAAAAGAAGGAAGCCTGTACAGAATACAAATATTTGAAATTTGCAACAAGGCACTAAAGTAATGCAGCAAAAAAATGGCTAAGAAATTAACTTTATGTCCTGAATACAAAGTCTTATGTTTGGGGCAAATCCAACACACACATCGCTGAGTACAACTCTTCATATTTTCAAGCATGGTTGTGGCTGCATCATGTTATAGGTATGCTTGTCATCGGCAAGGATGTTTTTTTTTGATGAAAATACACATAATACAGCTAAGCACAGGTTGATCAACAACCAATTTGACAGAGCTTGAAGAATTTTGAAAAGAATGATGGCTCTTAGAGAATACGGTTCTAAGAGACTTGTATTGGGGATGGTGAATACGTATCTAATCAAGATATATTTGTTTTTAAAATCCACTTTGACCATAAAGATGGCTGCCAACTTTGAACCTCCATGCCAGGTGCTTTTCTGACAAACCACATTAATTATGCTTCAGGAACTCTTGATGAAACTAATGATAATCAGAGTCAGGTTTTGTTTTCACTCAGTGGTTGTGATTGGTCGTTGGATTGATAAAGATAATAATTTGGAGAGCGATGTGTGGGTGTTGTTGACGTCATTCGTTGCTCATATTTGTTCTGTTGGTTTTTTATTTACCTACATCTCCTAACTTGATCAGCCTGCCCAGTGTGCCCATGTGAAACACATGCTCTGTTTGTCAGATGAGAGAGTGAATGCATCTGACATCCGATCCTGGCCTCCATTGTGGGGAAGTGTTTGTTCATGATTGGTGAGTGCTTGTCTTCTCACGTCCAATCTCTGTTCTGGTCCTATTCAAAACTGAAAGTTACCACTCTTGCTCTCGACTCCGGTTGTGGTTGAGATACATTTAGATATTTGTGTTTTCTCCCCCAAAACCAAGCAGGGTCCATATCAATAGGCCCAGCCACTCAGGTAAGGCCAGAGTTGGATGTGTACGCTGGGATAGAAAGTACATCATGTATGCTTTCCTCAGACTTTCAATAACACAACACAGATAAATAGCTGCTTATTGCCTAGCTACCTAGCTACATACTGGTGTTTCTGCATCTACTGTCATTCTGCATACAGGTGTGTGAGAGCAAAGTGAGGGCAGTTTTTATTTCCATTATGAGTGTTTGCGCATATGGATGTTTGGACTGTAAGGGTGTCAGAGGAGTGGCCCAGTGTTCAGTCTTTTCAAAGCCCATGGTCCCAGATCCACCCTCCATGAGTCATACTGTACTCATAGCCTACATTACTTTGGTCTTGTTCAAATTATACTTACTGTAAGGTACTGGGTGTCGTGAGGGTGAAGTCAGGCGCAGGAAAGCAGAGAGTTCAATATAGTGCTCCTTTAATGCACACACGGCCACCCCACTTTTGGGTGCTCAAACAAAATGTCCCAGACACAGGGAACAAAAACAGTCCAGCACTAATTACACAAACACGTTCATCTGTAGCAAACACCAGGGTTACAATGATCAATCCCGCACAAAGAAACGGGCGGGCCGGGCCGACTCTCCTGAAAAAGTTTCCTGATTCCAAGGCAGCTCCAGATACGGTAGCCCCAGCAATGGCTGTCCCCAGTCCAATGGCCACCCCAGCACTTGCCCAACACCCCCAGACAGCAGGCCCATGTACCCCCCTCAATCCTTACCTGGCAAGCCTGGAGCACTAGTAAGTACACACACACACAGCAAACTGCCCTAGCACTAAACACTCACAATTCTAGATCGAGATCTACACAAAGTGCTCTTGGGGCCAGGGATTGATTTGGGATGGGCAATGTCTTCTAAGAAAGTACATGACTGCCGTGCACCTGTACTCAGTGAAAAACATCATGATAGACGAGCATGTTATGGCCAGGGTTAGAGACGAGTGTTTTTAACTCTTCAAGACTGGTGTGCGAGCAGATAAAGGGAGTCAGGGACCACCTCAAGGTTAGTAGGACTCACTATGGGCTCCTACCCTCCTTACCCTATACACACACTCTACCTTGCCCTCTCTCAGTGCTGCAATTCACTGTAGATAATTGACATTACCCACAATTTATCAAGATCTATGATTGGTTGAATTGATGGTACGTTGTCACAGATTCACATAGAAGGTTCACTTTGATTGACTCCTGACTTCACATGACTCACTTGCCTGTAAGTGTTGGAGACTCTTTCTAGCCTTATGTAACATTTGTATAATGTCCTGTGGGGGAATAACAGAATATTGCAGTAAATAAGTCCCTCAATCAGAAAGCCAAGGTTATGCAAATATTTCCCACGTGCCTATCGGTATTTAAATGGTGTGATTTGTGGCTTTCATGTCCTTAATTTCGTCCTGTTTATTCCTGTTGTGGCATCTCTTCCCATGTACTGGTAATAATAAGCATGTTATAGCCAGTGAGATTTGTGAGTTATTTTGTATTCCAGCAGGGTTTGGAAGAAATACTAGGGAATTAACCAAACACAAACAACTAGGCTTCAGATATTAACAAACATTGTATTACCATTCTGCTCCAGAGTGTATGAATAATTGGTCATAGAAGACTAGTGTCGTAATAGTTCCTCTGAGTCCCCCTAAGCCATATGTGTTCTGGTAGGTTTTCTATGGAACAGATCCTTATCATTGTTTGCACAAAGGAGAGTTTACTCACAGCCCTTATGATGCCATGCAAGGTGAGCATGAACGCCTATCGCCTTACTCCTCATGCACAACGAGAGACCTAGCCATCCGATAGACTGACAGACAGAGACCTGGGACTTTTGGCTGTGCACGGGGTATCCAGACCGAAACATCTGGTCAGTGGAGACAGTGTAGAGAGCTGAAGACATAGACCTCTGACCTGCTCCTGACCAACTCCTCTAACCTCACTGTAATTTGGAATGTGTGCTGTTGACAGCGTTTTCTATGGCCTGGCACCAAGGTCACAGTGTTAACAGGACACCATGTAAAAATGTATTTATTGACTGACTGATTGATTGATAAAGCCCTTTGGTTTGAGACGTGTACAACGTCTTCAAGCCGTGCATAACATTGGTGTTGATAGCCATCCCTCCCTCTCTGTAACGGTTTTCTAGGTGTGGTGAAGGAGAGTCGGACCAAACTGCAGCATGTAGATTGCGATCCATGTTTAATGAACAAAAAACGTAACACGAATCTAAAACACAAACACTACAAAACAAAGGACGTAACGAAAACCGAAAACAGAACACTAAGGACAATCACCCACGACAAACTCAAAGAATATGGCTGCCTAAATATGGTTCCACTCCAGACAGCCATAGACCTTGCTAGATCACCCTACTAGCTACAATCCCAATACATACAACCCAAAACCCCAAGACAAAACACACCACAATACAAAAACCCCATGCCACACCCTGGCCTGACCCAATACATGAAGATAAACACAAAATACTTCAACCAGGGCGTGACAGAACCCCCCCCCCCCTAAGGTGCGGACTCCCGAACGCACCACAAAACAATAGGGAGGGTCCGGGTGGGCGTCTGTCCATGGGGGCGGCTCCGGTGCGGGACGTGGACCCCACTCAGTTAATGTCTTAGTCCCCTCTCCTTGCGTCCCTGGATAGTCCACCCTCGCCGCCGACCATGGCCTAGTAGTCCTCACCCAGAACCCCACTGGACTGAGGAGCGGATCGGGACTGAAGGACAGCTCGGGACTGAGGCAGCTCGGGACTGAGAGAAAGCTTGGGAGTGAGAGAAAGCTCAGGAGTCAGAGGAAGCTCAGGAGGCTCAGGAGTGAGAGGAAGCTCAGGAGTAAGAGGAAGCTAAGGGAATGAGAGGAAGCTCAGGCAGGTAGATAGATCTACCAGATCCTGGCTGGCTGGTGGTCTCAGCAGATCCTGGCTGACTGGCGGATCTGGCGGATTCTGGCTGACTGGCGGATCCTGGCCGACTGGCAGATCCTGGCTGACTGGCGGATCCTGGCTGACTTGCAGATCCTGGCTGACTGGCGGATCCTGGCTGACTGGTAGATCCTGGCTGACTGGCGGATCCTGGCTGACTTGCAGATCCTGGCTGACTGGCGGATCCTGGCTGACTGGCGGATCCTGGCTGACTGGCAGTTCTGGCGGATCCTGGCAGACTGGCAGATCCTGGCTGACTGGCAGGTCAGGCGGCGCTGGGCAGACTGGCGGCACTGGCGGCGCTGGGCAGACTGGCGGCACTGGGCAGACTGGCAGCACTGGCGGCGCTGGGCAGACTGGGGGCACTGGCGGCGCTGGGCAGACTGGGGCCACTGGCGGCGCTGGGCAGACGGGGGGCACTGGCGGCGCTGGGCAGACTGGGGGCACTGGCGGCGCTGGGCAGACTGGGGCCACTGGCGGCGCTGGGCAGACGGGGGGCACTGGCGGCGCTGGGCAGACTGGCGGCGCTGGGCAGACTGGGGGCTCTGGCGGCGCTGGGCAGACTGGGGGCACTGGCGGCGCTGGGCAGACTGGCGGCGCAGGGCAGACTGGCGGTGCTGGCGGCGCAGGGCAGATTGGCGGCGCGGGCCGTGCTGGGCAGACTGGCGGCGCTGGGCAGACTGGCGGCACTGGTGGAGCTGGACAGACTGGCGGCGCTGGGCATACTGGCGGCGCTGGGAAGACTGGCGGTGCTGGGCAGACTGACGGCGCTGGGCAGACTGGCGGCACTGGTGGCGCTGGGCAGACTGAAAGATCTGGCTGCTCCATGCTGACTGTCGGCTCTGGCTGCTCCACGCTGACTGGCAGCTCTGGCTGCTCCACGCTGACTGGCGGCTCTGGCTGCTCCATGTGGGCTGACAGCTCTGGCGGCTTCTTACAGACTGGCAGCTCCCTGCAGACTGACAGCTCCTTGCAGACTGACATCTCTGGCTGCTTCATGCAGACTGACATCTCTGGCTGCTT
Source organism: Oncorhynchus keta (assembly GCF_023373465.1). NCBI lineage: Eukaryota > Metazoa > Chordata > Actinopteri > Salmoniformes > Salmonidae > Oncorhynchus > Oncorhynchus keta. Next base: position 34,132,500 of record NC_068437.1, read on the forward strand.
CATGCAGACTGACAGCTCTGGCTTCTCCATGCAGACTGACATCTCTGGCTGATCCATGCGGACTGACATCTCTGGCTGCTCCATGTGGGCTGACAGCTCTGGCGGCTTCTTACAGACGGGCAGCTCCTTGCAGAATGACAGCTCCTTACAGACTGACAGATCCTTGCAGACTGACAGCTCCTTGCAGACTGGCAGCTCCTTGCAGACTGGCAGCTCCTTGTAGACTGGCAGCTCCTTGCAGACTGACAGCTCCTTGCAGACTGACAGCTCTGGCTGCTTCATGCAGACTGACAGCTCTGGCTGCTTCATGCAGACTGACAGCTCTGGCTTCTCCATGCAGACTGACATCTCTGGCTGCTTCATGCAGACTGACATCTCTGGCTGCTCCATGTGGGCTGACAGCTCTGGCGGCTTCTTACAGACTGGCAGCTCCTTGCAGACTGACAGCTCCTTGCAGACTGACAGCTCCTTGCAGACTGACAGCTCCTTGCAGACTGGCAGCTCCTTGCAGACTGACAGCTCCTTGCAGACTGGCAGCTCCTTGCAGACTGATAGCTCCTTGCAGACTGACAGCTCCTTGCAGACTGACAGCTCCTTGCAGACTGGCAGCTCCTTGCAGACTGACATCTCTGGCTGCTCCATGTGGGCTGACAGCTCTGGCGGCTTCTTACAGACTGGCAGCTCCTTGCAGACTGACAGCTCCTTGCAGACTGACATCTCTGGCTGCTTCATGCAGACTGACAGCTGTGGCTGCTTCATGCAGACTGACATCTCTGGCTGCTTCATGTAGACTGACAGCTCTGGCTGCTCCATGCAGACTGACATCTCTGGCTGCTCCATGCATACTGACAGCTCTGGCTGCGCTGAACAGACAGGAGACTCCAGCAGCGCTGTAGAAGAAGAAGGCTCTAGCTGCGCTGAACAGGCGGGAGACTCCGGTAGCGCAGGAGAGGAGAAAGGCTCTGATAGCGCTGAACAGGCGGGAGGCTCCGGCAGCGCAGGAGAGGCGAGGCGCACTGTAGGCCTGATGCGTGGTGCTGGCACTGGTGGTACTGGGCCGAGGGGGGAGCTGCTACCGGAGGGCTGGTGTGTGGAAGTGGGGAGCTGCTACCGGAGGGCTGGTGTGTGGAAGTGGCACAGGATGGGCTAGACCGTGAAGGCGTACTGGAGATCTTGAGAGCAGTGTTGGCACAGGACGTGCAAGGCTAGGGATGTGCACAGGAGGCCTGATGCGTGAGGCTGGCACCAACTTCACCAGCCGACTAACACGCACCTCAGGACGAGTATGGAGCGCTGACCCAGGTGCCATCAAATCCCCGACACGTTCCGTCGGGCGAATTCCATGCAAAAAGCACCAACACAGCAACTCCCTCATTTCTCTCCCCTCCAATTTCCCCATTAACTCCTTCACGGTCTCTGCTGGGAGAACTTGCACAATTGGTGGCTGACTAAATACTTTTTTGCCCCACTGTAGGTTACTCTGGCCTCTCAGTCTATAACTGCCGAACAACGGCACCTTGACTTTTGCTTTAGTTTAGTTATTTAACAGTCTGATGGTCTTGAGATAGAAGCACCACTGCCTGTCCCCACTTTGATGCACCTGTACTGACCTCGCCTTCTGTATAATAGCGGGGTGAACAGGCAGTGGCTCAGGTGGTTGTTGTCCTTGATGATCTTTTTGGCCTTCCTGTGACATCGGGTGGTGTAGGTATCCTGGAGGGCAAATAGTTTGCCCCCGGTGATGCGTTGTGCAGACCTCACTACACTCTGGAGAGCCTTCCGGTTATGGGCGGAGCAGCTTCCGTACCAGGCGGTGATACAGCCCGACAGGCTGCTCTCAATTGTGCATCTGTAAAAGTTTGTGAGTGTTTATGGTTACAAACCTCCTGAGGTTGAAGAGGCAGTGCTGCACCTCTTCACCGCGCTGTCTTGAACTTTAAACTCTCCACCCTCTCTACTATCCCGTCAATGTAGATAGGGAGCTGCTCCCACTGCTGTTTCCTGAAGTCCACAATCATCTCCTTTGTTTTGTTGACATTGAGTGTGAGGTTATTTTCCTGACACCAAACTCCAAGGGCCCTCACCTCCTCCCTGTAGGCCGTCTCGTCGTTGTTGGTAATTAAGCCTACCACTGTAGTGACGTCTGCAAACTTGATGATTGAGTTGGAGGCATGCATAGCCACGCAGTCGTGGGTGAACAGGGAGTACAGGAGAGGGCTGAGAATGCAACCCTTGTTGGGACGCAGTGTTGAGGATCAGCGGGGTGGAGATGTTGTTACCTACCCTCACCACCTGCGGGCGGCCCGTCAGGAAGTCCAGGACCCAGTTGCACAGAGCGGGGTCGAGACGCAGGGTCTCGAGCTTAATGACGAGTGTGGAGGGAACTATGGTGTGAAATGCTGAGCTGTAATCGATGAACAGCATTCTTACATAGGTATTCCTCTTGTCCAGATGTGTTAGGGCAGTGTGCAGTGTGATGGCGATTGTGTCGTCTGTGGACCTATTGGGGTGTTACGCAAATTGGAGTGGGTCTAGGGTGTCCGGTAGGGTGGGAGTGATATGGTCCTTGATTAATTTCTCAAAGCATCTCATGATAACGGAAGTGAGTGCTACAGGACGGTAGTCATTTTGCTCAGTTACCTTAGCTTTCTTGGGAACTGGAACAGTGGTGGCCCTCTTGAAGCAGACTTGGATAAGGATTGATTGAATATGTCTGTATACACACCAGCCAGCTGGTCTGCACATGCTCTGACGACACGGCCGGCGATGCTGTCTGGGCCTGCAGCCCTGGGAGGGTTAACACGTTTAAATGATTTACTCACGTTGGCTACAGTGAAGGAGAGCCCGTAGGTTTTGGAAGCGGGCCGTGTCAGTGGCACTGTATTGTCCTCAAAGCGAGCAAAAACGTTGTTTAGTATGTCTGGGAGCAAGGCATCGTGATCCGCGACAGGGCTGGTTTTTCTTTTGTAGTCCGTGATTGACTGTAGACCCTGCCACATGCCTCTCTTGTCTGAGCCGTTGAATTGCGACTCCACTTTGTCTCTGTACTGACGCTTAGCTTGTTTGATTGCCTTGCGGAGGGAATATCTACACTGTTTTTATTCGGTCATGTTTCCGGTCAACTTGCCCTACAGTGCTTCGCAAGTTCAGTTTTGCGCAAATGCTGCTATCAATCCACAGTTTCTGGTTGGGGAATGTTTTAATAGAAGCTGTGGGTACAACATCACCGATGCAGTTGTTAATAAACACACTGAATCAGCATATTCGTCAATGTTGTTGTTCAACGCAATGCGGAACATATCCCAGTCTACGTGATCGAGGCAATCTTGAAGCGTGGAATCCGATTGGTCGGACCACCGTTGAACAGACCTAAGCACAGGTGCTTCCTGTTTTAGGTTCTGTCTATAGGCTGGGAGCAACAAAATGGAGTCGTGGTCAGCTTTTCAGAAGGGGGGGGGGGCCTTCTATGCATCGCGGAAGTTTGAATAACAGTGGTCTATGGTTTTGCCAGCCCTGGTAGCACAATCGATATGCTGATAGAATTTGGGGAGCCTTGTTTTCAGATTAGCCTTGTTAAATTGTCTGCCTACAATAAATGCAGCCTCAGGATATGTGGTTTCCAGTTTACATAGAGTCCAATGAAGTTCTTTCATGGCCATCGAAGGACTTGAGTTCCTGTATGTTATGATCACACCACGTCTCGTTAATCATAAGGCATACACCCCCGCCCTTCTTCTTACCAGAGAGATGCTTGATTCTGTTGGCGCGATGAGTGAAGAAACCAGGTGGCTGTACCAACTCTGCTGGTGTGTCTCGAGTGAGCCATGTTTCTGTGAAACGGAACGTTACAGTCTCGGATGTCTCTCTGGAATGCTACCCTTGCTTGGATTTCGTCTACCTTGTTGTCAAGAGACTGGACATTGGCAAGTAGTACAATCGGGAGCGGTGGGTGACCGCTCTGTCTGCCCCTTCTACGGAGTCATTGTTTTCGGTCTCTGGGATCCGATCCATTGTCCTGGGTGGTAAGCCAAACAAAGGATCCGCTTCGGGAAAGTCTTGTGCGTGGCACGCACCCAGGGCTGATGTGTCATGAAATTTAGTCACCCGGTGATTGTCAAGCAAATAACTGCCGGTCTCATGGGAATTGACTGTTAATTAACATAAACATGTCCAGCATCTCCTGGATGCCATGCATAGCCTACAAGCCATTGATACAGACCTCTAGAACATCTACATTTTAAAAAGTCCAATAAATCCACTTAATACAGCCTACACCTTCACAATAAATACATTTAATTGTAATTTTAGACAGGTCTAAAGAAACATGATAGGAAGAAAATGTAATCTATTTCAGAACAGAATAGCATACTTTGAGTCGTCCTTATGTTAAGCCCTGATATGGCTATTGCATATGTCTGTGGGCTACACTGGTTCATTTTGCAGACAAGATTTGCTTAGAATTCCATGGCATTATATTTTATTATTTTATTACATTTACATTTACATTTAAGTCATTTAGCAGACGCTCTTATCCAGAGCGACTTACAAATTGGTGCATTCACCTTATGACATCCAGTGGAACAGCCACTTTACAATAGTGCATCTAAATCTTTTAAGGGGGGGGCGTGAGAAGGATTACTTTATCCTATCCTAGGTATTCCTTAAAGAGGTGGGGTTTCAGGTGTCTCCGGAAGGTGGTGATTGACTCCGCTGTCCTGGCGTCGTGAGGGAGTTTGTTCCACCATTGGGGGGCCAGAGCAGCGAACAGTTTTGACTGGGCTGAGCGGGAACTGTACTTCCTCAGTGGTAGGGAGGCGAGCAGGCCAGAGGTGGATGAACGAAGTGCCCTTGTTTGGGTGTAGGGCCTGATCAGAGCCTGGAGGTACTGAGGTGCCGTTCCCCTCACAGCTCCGTAGGCAAGCACCATGGTCTTGTAGCGGATGCGAGCTTCAACTGGAAGCCAGTGGAGAGAGCGGAGGAGCGGGGTGACGTGAGAGAACTTGGGAAGGTTGAACACCAGACGGGCTGCGGCGTTCTGGATGAGTTGTAGGGGTTTAATGGCACAGGCAGGGAGCCCAGCCAACAGCGAGTTGCAGTAATCCAGACGGGAGATGACAAGTGCCTGGATTAGGACCTGCGCCGCTTCCTGTGTGAGGCAGGGTCGTACTCTGCGGATGTTGTAGAGCATGAACCTACAGGAACGGGCCACCGCCTTGATGTTAGTTGAGAACGACAGGGTGTTGTCCAGGATCACGCCAAGGTTCTTAGCGCTCTGGGAGGAGGACACAATGGAGTTGTCAACCGTGATGGCGAGATCATGGAACGGGCAGTCCTTCCCCGGGAGGAAGAGCAGCTCCGTCTTGCCGAGGTTCAGCTTGAGGTGGTGATCCGTCATCCACACTGATATGTCTGCCAGACATGCAGAGATGCGATTCGCCACCTGGTCATCAGAAGGGGGAAAGGAGAAGATTAATTGTGTGTCGTCTGCATAGCAATGATAGGAGAGACCATGTGAGGTTATGACAGATCCAAGTGACTTGGTGTATAGCGAGAATAGGAGAGGGCCTAGAACAGAGCCCTGGGGGACACCAGTGGTGAGAGCGCGTGGTGAGGAGACAGATTCTCGCCACGCCACCTGGTAGGAGCGACCTGTCAGGTAGGACGCAATCCAAGCGTGGGCCGCGCCGGAGATGCCCAACTCGGAGAGGGTGGAGAGGAGGATCTGATGGTTCACAGTATCGAAGGCAGCCGATAGGTCTAGAAGGATGAGAGCAGAGGAGAGAGAGTTAGCTTTAGCAGTGCGGAGCGCCTCCGTGATACAGAGAAGAGCAGTCTCAGTTGAATGACTAGTCTTGAAACCTGACTGATTTGGATCAAGAAGGTCATTCTGAGAGAGATAGCGGGAGAGCTGGCCAAGGACGGCACGTTCAAGAGTTTTGGAGAGAAAAGAAAGAAGGGATAGTTGTTGACATCGGAGGGATCGAGTGGGATCGAGTGTAGGTTTTTTCAGAAGGGGTGCAACTCTCGCTCTCTTGAAGACGGAAGGGACGTAGCCAGCGGTCAGGGATGAGTTGATGAGCGAGGTGAGGTAAGGGAGAAGGTCTCCGGAAATGGTCTGGAGAAGAGAGGAGGGGATAGGGTCGAGCGGGCAGGTTGTTGGGCGGCCGGCCGTCACAAGACGCAAGATTTCATCTGGAGAGAGAGGGGAGAAAGAGGTCAGAGCACAGGGTAGGGCAGTGTGAGCAGAACCAGCGGTGTCGTTTGACTTAGCAAACGAGGATCGGATGTCATCGACCTTCTTTTCAAAATGGTTGACTAAGTCATCTGCAGAGAGGGAGGAGGGGGGGTAGGGGGAGGAGGATTCAGGAGGGAGGAGAAGGTGGCAAAGAGCTTCCTAGGGTTAGAGGCAGATGCTTGGAATTTAGAGTGGTAGAAAGTGGCTTTAGCAGCAGAGACAGAGGAGGAAAATGTAGAGAGGAGGGAGTGAAAGGATGCCAGGTCCGCAGGGAGGCGAGTTTTCCTCCATTTCCGCTCGGCTGCCCGGAGCCCTGTTCTGTGAGCTCGCAATGAGTCATCGAGCCACGGAGCCGGAGGGGAGGACCGAGCCGGCCTGGAGGATAGGGGACATAGAGAGTCAAAGGATGCAGAAAGGGAGGAGAGGAGGGTTGAGGAGGCAGAATCAGGAGATAGGTTGGAGAAGGTTTGAGCAGAGGGAAGAGATGATTTTATAGTATGAAGAACACAACTGAACATAGCTGAATAAAATAGAAATAATATTTTCTCCAAAGTGAGCACATTTGGCTATTTTGTGTTGAGCGGTTAATAAAGAGATTTGGGTGACAAAATAACCAATAAACTGTAACCGAGCATGTTTTTAACAAAGGACACATGAAACCATGGCACATCACAGCCTATCAAATGTCAAGGTAAGCACTGATTGAAGGGATTAGGTTTCCTTCACCTGGTCATCTCCCCTCACTGAAGTAGGCTAAATACTTTGCTGCATTGTTTACCCTAGGTGAACTTTCTGTGTCGGGTGTGGTTCCTCATACAGTATCTCCTTACACTCTCTCTTTCACAGACACACACACACGTGTACAAACACGACTAACAAACGAAATGACACATGTGTACAAACACGACTAACAAACAAAATGACACACAGAAACACACAGACACGCACGCACACACGTCTCTCAAAACATATGGTCTGCCTTTCTATGGCCACCAGTGAGCTCCAGAGACTGGGTTGCCATGGAGACAGCTGTGTCTTAATGAGATTCCCCAGCAGGGTATGGGGTGGGAAATGAGAACGTTCCATCAGACCCACGTGACAGCAGGTGGCCATTAGAAACGTGTGTGTCTGTGTGTGCGCAGTTCCACAGCTTCCCCTTGTGTGAGCCCACCCACATAACAGGGTTAAAGCACCACTTCCCTCACTAACTTCATACCTCGCTGGCTCTTTCTCTCTCCCTTTCAGTCACGCTGTCACTCTTGGTTTTCTGAAGTAACAAATTGTCAGCTCTGCATTTTCCAATAATGTGTGTGCTTATTTCTGAGGTGAGCATCAGCTTTAATCTGGCCTCTTATTGATAGTACCTGGAAGTTCTTTGAACTGCACAGCTTTTTATCCCCCAACACCACCCCTAGTAAAAATTATTATCATCCTCGGACATGAATGTTTGTCTCAAACGGACAGTTCATTATTTCCTCCTCAGAGATATCTGCACTCTTGCATTGACCTTGTTCAGTGTTGTATAACACATACAGTGAGTATTACAAACATTAGGAAAACCTTCCTGATATTGAGGTACACCCCTCCTCCCCTCCGTTTGCCCTCAGAACAGCCTCAATGTGTCAGGGCATGGACTGTACAAGGTGTCAAAAGCAGGGATGCTGGCCCATGACTCCAATGCATCCCACAGTTCTATCAAGTAGGCTGCATGTCCATTGGGTGGTGGAGCATTCTTAATAAACACAAGAAACTGTTGAGCATGAAAAAGCAATCAGCATTGCAGTGCTTGACACAAACCGGTGCACCTGTCACCAATAATGCTTCAAATTCCTTTTAACCTGTCTCCTCCCCCTCATCTACACTGATTGAAGTGGATTTAACAAGTGACATCAATAAGGGATCATAGCTTTCACCTGGTCTATCATGGAAAGCGCTTGCGTTCTTGATGTTTGTACACTCAGTACATACCACCCAGTGCCCACACTCTGTACTTACACGATAATGATCGTCTGCCACGTAGCTAGATTAGAGCTAGATTAGAATAGGGGACTCATGTACACCATATTCATTAAATTACTATCTGTAACATTTGGAACATTTTTCCACCCTGAACACAGCTTGTGTAAACTACTCACTCCTTGGTGACGATACACGTGTCCAGTGGGTGTGGCCAGCTGGGGATCTAGACCGTGTGCTGCCGAGCTCAGCCACAACCTGGGGGGAGAAGACAAAACACACACAGAAAGACAGGGACCGAGGGACACACACAAAGTTAGTCTCACCGTAATGTTCTGATTGGTCAGAGAATATTCTATTGTATTAGGATCTCTTTTAGTCCTCATTTGGAATAATCTTCCAAGAGTCCTTAAACATACAAATTCAATGTATAATCCAAATACATTTTAACATACACTGTATATACAAAAGTATGTGGACGCACTTCAAATGAGTGAATTCTGCTCTTTCAGTCACACCCGTTGCTGAAAGGTGTATAAAGTCGAGCACACAGTCATGTAATCTCCATAGACAAACATTGGCAGGAGAATGGCCTTCTTGATGAGCTCAGCTACTTTCAATGTGGCACCGTCATAGGATGCCACCTTTCTAACAACTCAGTTCGTCAACTTTCTGCCCTGCTAGAGCTGCCCCGGTCGACTGTAAGTGCTGTTATTGTGAAGTGGAAACTTCTAGGAGAAACGACGGATCAACCGCAAAGTGGTAAGATCACAGAACGGGACCTCCAAGTGCTGAAGCACGTAGCGCGTAACATTTGTCTGTCCTCGGATGCAACAATCACTACAGAGTTCCAAACAGCCTCTGGAAGCAACTTCAGCACAATAACTCGTCAGGAGCTGCATGAAAAATGTTACCATGGCTGAGCAGCCGCACACAAACCTTGGATCACCATGCGCAATGCCAAGCCTCAGCTGAAGTGGTGTAAGCTCACCGCATAGTTCTCTGGAGCAGTGGAAATCTGTTCTCTGGAGTGATGAATCACGCCTCACCATCTGGCAGTCCGACGGATGAATCAGAGTTTGGCGGATGCCAGGAGAACACCACCTGCCCAAACCATAGCACCAACTGTAAAATTTGGTGGAGGAGGAATAATGGTCTGGGGCTGTTTTTCATGGTTCGGACTAGACCCCTTAGTTCTGGTGAAGGGAAATCTTAAGGCTACAGCATTCAATGACATTCTAGATGATTCTGTGCTTCCAACGTTGTGGCAAAAATTGTGGGAAGGCCCTTTCCTGTTTCAGCATGACAATGCCCCCATGCACAAGAGAGGTCCTAACTGAAATGGTTTGTCGAGATTGGTGTGGAAGAACTTGACTGGCCTGCACAGAGGCCTATCTCAACCCTATCGAATACCTTCGAGATGAATTGCAACGCGGACTGCGAACCAGGCATAATCGCCCAACATTAGTGCCTGACCTCAATCATGCTTGTGGCTGAATGGAAGCAAAACACCGTAGCAATGTTCCAAACATCTAGTGGAAAGCTTTCCCTGGAGAGTGGAGGCTGTTATAGTAGGGGAGACCAAGTCCATATTAATGCCCATGATGTTGAAATTAGATGTTCGACGAGCAGGTGTCCACATACATTATGATACTGTATAACGCACTGTTACAAACAGACATAATACACTGACATATTGACCAGATAAATACTCGACAGTCTGAAAAGATAGATTGGTTCCTACATCTACCATAGTTATGCACAACCTTCCAATTTATTATATTTTAAAGGTTCTAAAGTAGAAAAAGAAGGAAGGAAGCGCTGCTAAGGTAGACGATAGTAGGTTTTGGTGGACAGAAGGTGCTCTTTGGTAAATTGGTCATCAAAAAGAAGGGAGGACCAAGGCACTCTTTACATAATTAATTAAAATGCCTTAATTTGTATTGGACCTGAAACGCATCTGTTTTTCAATTGTTGTTTCTAAAGACTGTAGCTATCTATTCTGAAAGTTTATCTGGCCATGCAAAAGAGGATAGGCTAGGCTGGCTTCATGCCCCTGGGGCAGCCTGGGTGGGCACGGCTGCCCCAGGGGGAGGGATCTCCACCGTCTTTCAGTCCTCCCCTTCCTCCACCATGAGGGCGATCAGAGTCCCCAGATGCACTGCACGACTGCCCTCCTCCATCTGTGGGAAGACAGAGGCACACTTAAAATAATAATCACTTCATCAGATAGCATTTGATTTGACTTAGACTGCTCAAGAAGACTGAGGAGAGGGGGAGAAAGAGAGTGCACAAGTAAAGAAATGAGAAAGGAAGAGGAGCACTGGGGAGAAGAAAAAAGGGAGAATGAGTGAGAAACTAAAGAGAGAGAGGCCAAATGATAGGAAGAATGGAAAGAGAACAACCCAGGAGAGAGAGGGTTTTCAAAAGATGTGCACCTCGACACAACATTCAATACTGTTTCCAGAGGGACCATGGGCAGACCCTTCAATTCGCTGTGCGTCCATCCCCACTGCCTACTCAATCTACTTAATTTTCCCTTGCCGTTGTTATATTCCAACAAAACACAAACAATGGTAAAGACTAATAGAGGGGGGAATGGATTGCTTACAGTTTCTTAACCCCCCCTCCCATCGCACATTGATTATCTCCCTCTCTCTAGCTATCCATTTCCCTTTCTAACAGAGTCAAAAAGGCACGGCATGGATGTCTCCTCCCCCCCACAGTCAGCTAGGTGTTTTTCCTCTGTCAATATTGATTAGTTCTAAATGATAGGGCTAGCACAATAGATGGGCCAGGGCCGCGACACTCCATCTATTTCCAAAAGGGATCCACTTATTGAGCTGTCATTCCTGCTAAAGGGCGTAGCTCTGTTTGCCAGATAGGAAGGACAAATAAGACAGAAAGCACAACAACAGCTGTTGGCGAAAGGGAGAGCCGTCTCTTTTGATCATGGCGACACGGAACTTGATCAGGAAGTTGGTTTCTGCGTTAGATCACACCACAAGCCCTTGTAACTGGCTGAATGTCAGTTGGTTTTGAACCATAAGTTTTGGAGGAAAACCCACAGCTGTGACTTGTTCAGCCCCACCTCCTCCAAAGTGCCCAAAGGGTTGACGTTTTTCTCAGTATGTCACATTCTGACCTTAGTTCCCTTGTTTTTGTCTTTGTTTTAGTATGGTCAGGGGGGCGTGAGTTGGCGTGGGCAGTCTATGTTTGTTTTTCTATGTTGGTTTTTGAGTTCGGCCTAGTATGGTTCTCAATCAGAGGCAGCTGTCAATTGTTGTCCCTGATTGAGAATCATACTTAGGTACTCACTTTTGGTTTGTGGGTGTTTGTTTCTGTGTGAGTGTTTGGGCCACACGGTACTGTTTCGTTTTGTTCACATCGTTTATTGTTTTGTTCCAGTGTTCAGTTTGTTTATTAAAAAGACATGAACACTTACCACGCTGCACCTTGGTCCTCCTCTCTATCTCCAGACGACATCCGTTACACAGTACAATACTGAAGATCAGCTTTAATATTGCAGAAAGATTGTAGCTTCCATCAATGTTATTGTCGGTATCATTTCCAATCCCCATATATTTTTTGGTAAATATTTTGCAAATATTTTGGCAGGGGACTTGGGAATCTTTTAAAATACTTTTACTTATGTCTTATGTTGTACACGTCTTTTAATATACACTGCTCAAAAAAATAAATAATAAACTTTAACAACACAATGTAATTCCAAGTCAATCACACTTCTGTGAAATCAAACTGTCCACTTAGGAAGCAACACTAAATTTCACATGCTGTTGTACAAATGGAATAGACAATAGTTGGAAATTATAGGCATTTAGAAAGACACCCCCAATAAAGGAGTGGTTCTGCAGGTGGGGACCACAGACCACTTCTCAGTTCCTATGCTTCCTGGCTGATGTTTTGGTCACTTTTGAATGCTGGCGGTGCTTTCGCTCAAGTGGTAGCATGAGACGGAGTCTACAACCCACACAAGTGGCTCAGGTAGTGCAGCTCATCCAGGATGGCACATCAATGCGAGCTGTGGCAAGAAGGTTTGCTGTGTCTGTCAGCGTAGTGTCCAGAGCATGGAGGCGCTACCAGGAGACAGGCCAGTACATCAGGAGACGTGGAGGAGGCCGTAGAAGGGCAACAACCCAGCAGCAGGACCGCTACCTTCGCTTTTGTGCAAGGAGGAGCAGGAGGAGCACTGCCAGAGCCCTGCAAAATGATCTCCAGCAGGCCACAAATATGCTTGTGTCTGCTCAAACGGTCAGAAACAGACTCCATGAGGGTGGTATGAGGGCCCGACGTCCACAGGTGGCGGTTGTGCTTACAACCCAACACCGTGCAGGACATTTGGCATTTGCCAGAGAACACCAAGATTGGCAAATTCGCCACTGGCGCCCTGTGCTCTTCACAGATGAAAGCAGGTTCACACTGAGCACATGTGACAGACGAGACAGTCTGGAGACGCTGTGGAGAACGTTATGCTGCCTGCAACGTCCTCCAGCATGACCGGTTTGGCGGTGGGTCAGTCATGGTGGTGGCATTTCTTTGAGGGGCCGCACAGCCCTCCATGTGCTCGCCAGAGGTAGCCTGACTGCCATTCGGTACCGAGATGAGATCCTCAGACCCCTTGTGAGACCATATGCTGGTGCGGTTGGCCCTGGGTTCCTCCTAATGCAAGACAATGCTAGACCTCATGTAGCTGGAGTGTGTCAGCAGTTCCTGCAAGAGGAAGGCATTGATGCAATGGACTGGCCCGCCCGTTCCCCAGAGCTGAATCCAATTGAGCACATCTGGGACATCATGTCTCGCTCCATCCACCAAAGCCACGTTACACCACAGACTGTCCAGGAGTTGGAGGATGCTTTAGTCCAGGTCTGGGAGGAGATCCCTCAGGAGACCAGCCGCCACCTCATCAGGAGCATGCACAGGTGTTGTAGGGAGGTCATACAGGCACGTGGAGGCCACACACACTACTGAGCCTCATTTTGACTTGTTTTAAGGACATTACATCAAAGTTGGATCAGCCTGTAGTATGGTTTTCCACTTTAATTTTGAGTGTGACTCCAATGGGTTGATACATTTGATTTCCATTGATATTTTTGTGTGATTTTGTGGTCAGCACATTCATCTATGTAAAGAAAATAGTAGTTAATAAGAATATTTCATTAAAATAAAAACATGTTTATAGTCAACACTTGGTTTTTCCTTGAGGGTGACACATTGGCAGTCAGGATCTCTAGTCTCCACTAAGTGTTGGTAACACCACATAAGGTTCCCCTTATCCGACTGTCTTTTGAAAAACAATCTTTTCACTGCTCAGAGATAAAAGACCTATGTTCTTCTGCCTAGCATGGAAGTGGCTAGAATCTTCAAAGGTGTAAGGAATATTAGGAGACTGAAACTAGGCATATACTGTAGCTGCTGGAAGGTGACCATTGGTGATCATCAGGTCCTGTTGGAAGGTGAACCTTCAGCCCCAGTCTGAGGTCCTAAGTGCTCTGCAGCAGGTTTTCATCAAAGATCTCTCTGTACTTCTCTACGTTCATCTTTCCCTCAATCCTGACAAGTCTCCCTGTCCCTGCCGCTAAAAAACATCCCCACGGCATGATGCTGCCACCACCATGCTTCACCGTAGGGATGATGCCAGGTTTCCTCCAGACGTGACGCTTGACATTCAGGCCAAAGAGTTCAATCTTGGTTTCATCAGACCAGATAATCTTGTTTCTCATGGTCTGAGAGTCCTTTAGGTGCCTTTTGGCAAACTCCAAGCGGGCTGTCATGTACCTTTAACTGAGTAGCTTCCGTCTGGCCATTCTACCATAAAAGGCCTAAACAGGGGAAGTGCTGCAGAGATGGTTGTCCTTCTGGAAGGTTCTCCCATCTCCACAGAGGAGCTCTAGAGCTCTGGGTGCTCGGTCAACTCGTGGGTGAACAAGGAGTAATGATGAGACACCCCTGGGGTTGCCCTGTGTTAAGAGTCAATGTGGAGGAGGTGTTGTTGCCAATGTTCACAGCCTGTGGTTTTCCTCTCAGAAAGTTAAGGATCCAGTTGCGGAGGGTTGTGTCCAGATCCAGGGCACTGAGCTTGGTGTCAAGCTTCGATGGAACAATAGTGTTGAATGCTTAACTGTAGTCAATTAACAACATTCTCACATCGGTGTTCCTCTTGTCCAGATGTGTTACGGCCATGTGAATAGCGATAGAAAGGGCATCTTTTGTGAATCTGTTGGAACGGTAGACACATTGGAGTGGGTCCAGTGTGCCTGGCATGCCTTGATCTGGGCCTTGACAAGCCTCTTGGAGCACTTCATGATGACTGAGGTGAGCGTGAGAGGGCGATAGTCATTTTGGCATGTCACCTTGTTTTTCTTGGGCACTGGGACAATGGTGGTCTCCTTATAGCAGGTGGGGACTACAGCCTGAGACAGGGACAGGTTGAATATGTCCGAGAAGACGCACCCAGCCGTTCAGCACACACCGAGGACGCGGCCAGGGATGCCATATTGGCTGGCTGCTTTGTGAGTATTCACTCGAAAGTTTTCCTCATGTCAGCCTCGAAGAGTGAAAGCACCTGGTCCTCCATAGCAGCGAGATTCTTCGTGGATGGATCGGTATTGTCTGCCTCGAAGCGAGCATGAAATGTGTTATGCCTGTCTGGGAGGGAGGCTTCAATGGGCACTGCATCGATATTCTGTAGTCCTTGCCATATATGACACGAGTCTATTCATGTTTGAGTATGTATTATCGTTTTGCATCCCAAGTGGATTTGCGGAGATTGTACCTGCTTGCCTTGCATGCGTTGTGCGCCACCAATACATCAGGGGTTGTTCTGCTGACATTGAAAAACACAGCACGGGCTCTCAGCATGGTAGGGATATCCCCGGTCCTCCATTTTTGGTTGGGGTATACCTGGATTTTTATTGTGGGTATAACATCATCAACACATTTCCTAATGCATGTGATTGACGATGAGTATTCCTCAATGTTGATGGATAAATCATTTTATTATTACATTTTTGCATTCCCCCCTTTTTCTCCCCAATTTTGTGATATCCATTTGGTAGGTAAGATCTTGTCTCATCGCTGCGACTCCCCAACGGGCTCGGGATAGGCAAATGTCGAGTCATGTGTCCTTGGAAACATGACCCACCAAGCTGCGCTGCTTCTTAACACACTGCGTCGGAGGAAACACCGTTCAACTGACAACCGAAGTCAGCTTGCTGTCACCCGGCCCACCACAAGGAGTCACTAGAGCACAATGAGCCAAGGAAATCCCCCGGCCAAACCCTCACGGCGCTGGGCCAATTATGCGCCATCCTATGGGGCTCCCGGTCACGGCTGGCTGGGATTGGGATTGAACCAGAGGCTGCAGTGGCAGCTTAGACTGCTGCGCAAATCAGGAGGTGGGTGGATGAATCTTCGCTGGTGGGTCCACCGAGTTGCTGCTTGTAGGTGGGGAGTAGGAAGAGAGACTTGATCTGATTGGCCAAAGTGGGGTGGGGGATGGCCTCGTATGGGTCATGGATGTTTGTGTATATATGGTCAAACACACTGGATCCTCTTGTAGGGCAGGATACATGTTGGGATATCTTGTTGACCAGGAATTGTGTTAAAAAACATACCTCTCCACCCCCAACTCATACCACAAGCTGCCGATCAATCCATTCAGAATATGGAGAAGCAGTCTGGTTGAAAAGCACAGTCGAGTGTATTCTCCATAAGCCCCGTTTCATCACTTGAAGCCTTGCTCTGCATTCACAAACTTAATTTTTCAGTGATTAGACATTAGCCATCAGGATACTAGGAAGAGGCTGTGTAGCCCATCTTTTCAGCGTAGCTTGGATTCCCTCTCTCCTTACTCTTCTTTGTCATCGGTGTTACCTTAGGTCAGGGCTGCACAACCCTCTTCCTGGAGATCTACCGTCCTGTGGGTTTTCAGTCCAAGAAGCAAAGTCGAGCAGGAACCGGCAAGACGGGTGCCCTCCTAAGCGCCACCATCTTATCCGTGTATACCCCAAAGGGTTATTATGATTCTCCGTGTAACATATTTATAAACATGAGGACCACTAAAGACAGCAGTGGAGAACGAAATGCCACTAATGATTACACATTGACAGGCTGTAATGAGTGTTTGGTTAGGACTGCAGCCAGGTTTTTGACACTCAGTGTATGAGTGAGTGAGAGACAGAGAGAGCAAGAAGGACAGAGATGGAGCAGTGGGGCAGTGATTGTGTTTATCCGGCTTATAATCCAGAGTGGAGGATGGGGAAAGGTGGCAGATGAGGTATCCATACATCTTAATTGTATTGGATCAGTGCAACACCGCAGTATATCATAAACTGTCTCTGACAATCACCATCCCAATAGACATACATGCAGCTAGTCTATTGTACTACAAAATAAAACCATTAAATTCTCACTGTGACTATGGTGCCTTTTCCTACTCCAGATTAGAGCTTGATGTTTTGTGGGACACATAATGAGCAGTGGACAAGGAAATGTACAACCACGGAGTGTTCCACAATGTGCCACACAAAGCATGTGACTGGGGTGTGAGGGAGAGAGAAAGCCCAGTGATGTTCCCTCCCCACTAATAGGCTCTCCATAAACATCAATTAGACAACCAGGTATTTATAGACTTATTTAATACAGCTGCCAAAGAAGCTGCTGCTGGGGGCTGTAATTCACACTCACACACACACACAAGCACCCGCACACGGACACGCACACAAACACCCCCCCTTGCCACTGTCATTTTATTTTTTATTCGTCACATTATGGCATAACATCTTATGTGTGGATGTCGCCATCAATGAAGTAAAGGCATATAAACACACATTTAGACTAGAGAGAGACAGAGGGAGTGAGAGACGAAACACAAACACCACCAGTGGGGCTCAACACTGCCATCATCTGGCTGTTAAAGGACAGCTACTGAGCCATTCAGTCACTCAGAGTAATTTAGTCAAATACATGAGCAGCACATCTAATGGACCAGACAGGTAAACAATGCCGTTTTAACACAACTGACTCACATTATAACTTGATTTCAGTGAAGAACGATATGTCAAGAGGTGGATGAGGACACCAGTTTTAGTAGGCTATGCATGGATTTCAGAAAATAACCATTAATTATATATGATTATATACATTTTTTGTAATGTTAATATGCACACACACTGACACTCCAACACACACACACAAACACTCACTTCCTACACAATATGCACATACATTTATACGGGCTCTACACACAAACACTCACTTCCTACACAATATGCACATACATTTGTATGGGCTCTACACACAAACACATACGCACTCACATACAATCATCATACGCTGCTGCTAGTCTGTTTATCATATATTCTGATCCCTAGTCACCTTACCCCTATACAAATCTAACTCTTATTACTCCAGTATCCCCGCACATTGTAAATATGGTACTGGAAATGGCTGACCCTGTGTATACTGTACATGTGTCACATGATCCCCGGCTAACTGCTCAGTTCTTCTCCCAAAGAACAGTCCTGTGGTCTCCCTTCGCTTAGTAGGTTTTTTCTCATTACCTCTCAGCATAAAGTATAAAAAAAACACATTCAAACTCCGTCCTTCTCATAGGCTCAACCTGTCTCCCAAACAGTTCAGTGGTTGATGTAGGCTTTCTAAACACTAAAACCTGGGTTCCTGGCCTCTTAGTCTGATTTCCAATTTTTCTCACCATTTGCATCCATTTGTTGTTTTCCTCAGATCCCCCAGGGGGTCTCGTGGCTGAGCCAACAAGGAGACCCATGGTAAGGATGATGGGGAAAACAAACCACCAGACCCGGTGTAGACTCTGTTTCCTAGTTATAGAATCTGATTGTGAGTGTGAAATGATGACTCCTTCTTCTGCTCGTTGGCTAGAGCCTTTTTCTTCATCTTTCTTTCCGGCCTTTAGGTCTGGGCCCTCTGCTTTTTTCCTTTGGCTCGGACCTTCTTTCTCCTTCAGATGTTCTCGGGGCCCTGCTCTCCCTCTAGTGGCTCATCCATGGCTCCCACTCTGGGGGGTGCTTGCAGTGGGAGAGATGATACCAGCCGGACCTCTCCGCCACTCACAGGGCTGTTGGTGTCACTATGGTTACCTGGAACAGACCCATCCATCGTGGTTGGTTCAATTTTTGTTTGTGGACTCTGAATTTCACCCAGTCTTTGTTAATGGGAAGCTTGTCAGGGTCTTTACTTGGGGGAACCTTGTTTGCTTCCCTGTGGGCAGAGTGGAGAGACCCCAGTTATGTCTATCTGTCGGTCAGTCATAGGTCGAACACCTGGTGTGTTCATGGGTCATCCTGTTAACATCCCGTAAAGTGTACACCCAATACCTTCGTTAACAAGGGGCAAGCATTCCACCCAGTTCATTTTTGTGGAATGGCAGGCTTTTGCAAGCCCCCCTTTAATCATTTGTTTAGCCCTCTCAGTAATCTCGTTACTCCGCAGGTGATAGATGGACACAAACTTCTGGTCACCCATCGTTTTAATCTAAATCTGTAATTCATTGGCATTCGCTGGTGTGGTTTCCCTCTAACAAGTAAGTGACACCTCACTCAACCCAAATATATACATACACTTTTAATATGACATAGTCGAATTCTAGATAGGAGATATTACATAACTGGCTATTGGTGAAATGCATGATGTCAATATATGATGAATGGAATGAATGATTGATGAATGAATGTAGAGAGGTAGAGGTAGGATGATTTTGTAGAGGTGGCTTGATGAGGCTGTGAGGCTGTCTGAGGCTGCCCTATCCTACGGGGGTGGCCGATTATGATTGAATTAAATACTAGTTATTTTGTTTTTGGAGAGATGGTTCAACGATAATCATCTATTTTCTATTTACATTAACTTTTAAGAAATGGCATGTCTGGACAGAGATGGCAGGAGAAAACAATATCCACTGGATGGTTCATTCAACAAGACTAGGTTGGATTTAGTCAAGGAGATAATTCAGACAAGAAAAATTGACAAAAAGGAGGGGAAGAAGAAAGGTATCCTTGTTTCAGAAACCGTGATAGGAATGATGATCTTCATGAACAAGGCTACCGTGATCAAACTAAAGCTGGAGAGAACAATAAAGTGCGGGAGGAAAGAAATGAGTCAGGACAGAGGCAGAACAGGAGTACTCCCCACCGCCATATGAGACTCAACCCAGAGGACCCCCGGGTGACTATACACAGATCTACCCTCTCATACCACTGACAAAAGAACATGGAGAAGCAACCACAATTCTCCTTAAGGGGACTCTGATAAAGGAAGTGAATGACACAACGGAAGTGAGGGAATCATACTTAGGCAGCCTGTTTTTCCATCTTAGTTGTGGGTAGTTGACTTTGTTAGTGGCCTGTATAGCCCTACCAAGCTTCACATTGTTTTTTGTTGTTTTTGTTTTCTTGTTTTTGTTGGCGACATTCATAATAAAAAGAAATGTACGCTCACCACGCTGCACCTTGGTCCGGTCATTTCCCTGACGACGTTCATGGCATGCGGACAGGAATTTACAACGGAAACACAGCTTGTATGTTTCAGAGTAAGTGCTGTACCCCACTTAAGGGCATAGCTGATTGTATACATGTGATCACTCCCTAGTGGTATGATCACCTACGTCTATGTATGTACAGTGGGGCAAAAAAGTATTTAGTCAGCCACCAATTGTGCAAGTTCTCCCACTTAAAAAGATGAGAAAGGCCTGTAATGTTCATCATAAGTACACTTCAACTATGACAGACAAAATTAGAAAAAAAATCCAGAAAATCACATTGTAGGATTTTTTATGAATTTATTTGCAAATGATGGTGGAAAATAAGTATTATATATATATATATACAGTGGGGAGAACAAGTATTTGATACACTGCCGACTTTGCAGGTTTTCCTACTTACAAACTATGTAGAGGTCTGTAATTTGTATCATAGTTACACGTCAACTGTGAGAGACGGAATCTAAAACAAAAATCCAGAAAATCAAATTGTATGAATTTTAAGTAATTAATTTGCATTTTAGTGCATAACATAAGTATTTGATCACCGACCAACCAGTAAGAATTCCGGCTCTCACAGAACGTTTTTCTTTAAGAAGCCCTCCTGTTCTCCACTCATTACCTATATTAACTGCACCTGTTTGAACTCGTTACCTGTATAAAAGACACCTGTCCACAAACTCAATCAAACAGACTCCAACCTCTCCACAATGGCCAAGACCAGAGAGCTGTGTAAGGACATCGGGGATAAATTGTAGACCTGCACAAGGCTGGGATGGGCTACAGGACAATAGGCAAGCAGCTTGGTGAGAAGGCAATAACTGTAGGCGTAATTATTAGACAATGGAAGAAGTTCAAGATGACGGTCAATCACCCTCGGTCTGGGGCTCCATGCAAGATCTCACCTCGTGGGGCATCAATGATCATAAGGAAGGTGAGGGATCAGCCCAGAACTACATGGTAGGACCTGGTCAATGACCTGAAGAGAGCTGGGACCACAGTCTCAAAGAAAACCATTAGTAACACATTACGCCGTCATGGAATAAAATCCTGCAGCGCACGCAAGGTCCACCTGCTCAAGCCAGCGCATGTCCAGGCCCGTCTGAAGTTTGCCAATGACCATCTGGGTGAGCGAAAATCACTGCTGCAGTGTTTGCAAACCTGGTCAAGAACTACAGGAGACGTATGATCTCTGTAATTGCAAACAAAGGTTTCTGTACCAAATATTAAGTTCTGCTTTTCTGATGTATCAAATACTTATGTCATGCAATAAAAAGCAAATGAATTACTTAAAAATCATACAATGTGATTTTCTGGATTTTTGTTTAAGATTCCGTCTCTCACAGTTGAAGTGTACCTATGATAAAAATTACAGACCTCTACATCCTTTGTAAGTAGGAAAACCTGCAAAACCGGCAGTGTATCAAATACTTGTTCTCCCCACTGTACCTTTGATGATCTTCATATGGTTGCACTCAGAAGACATTAATTTATAAAGACAATTTATAAAGACTGTTGACATCTAGTGGAAGGCATAGGAACTGCAATTTGAGTCCTAAGTCAATGGATACTGTAATGGCATTGAATAGAAAACTACAACAACAAAAAAATCCTACTTCCTGAATGGATTTTTCTCAGGTTTTCGCCTGCCAAATCAGTCCTGTTATACTCACAGACACTATTTTAACAGTTTTGGAAACTTCAGAGTAATTTCTATCCAAATCTACCATTTATATGCATATCCTATCTTCTGGGTCTGAGTAGAAGGCAGTTTAATTTGGGCACACTTTTCATCCAAAATTCCAAATGCTGTCCCCTACCCTAGAGAGGTTTTAAAGGCCAATTCTTATGTGCACATGACTTACACTGACAGGGAGGGAATAGCTGTAGGCTATATTGTAAAATTGTCCTTTTTTGTTTTACCCTGTGGGTCACATTCTCACCAGATCAAAGAGAGGAAAGAAGTAGACCAATGGAAACCATCATTGGGATCACTCAACACAATAGCTATGTCTCAAATGACGGGCTCCATAAGGCTTTGGCCAGTTACAGTACACGGAAGTTGTCAGTTGAGACATCAAGTTTCAAGTTGTATTAGTCGTATTTACGGGATATGCATGGTATACATTGTTCAAAGAAATGCTGACTTGCATGTTCCTTTTCGATAATGCAACAACAATAAGAAAAAAACGAAATATAAGAATACGAACATAAAATAAAAGGCAGTGTATTGGGGGGGGGCAAGTGTATAAATTGATCAGTATAACACGAGTCTGGTACTAGCAGTTGTGATGTCTGTGTAGTATGAATGTGGGTGTCATAGCCAAAAACCTCCCTCCTGGATGAAGTCCAGTCAATTAAGATTCATCTATCATAAAATAACAGTGTCCTGACAAACTGTGTAGGGATAGAAGGAGGAAGCAGAGAGTGATACATTGCATGATGGTTTTTATCATGTAAGCACTGTGGACCATGTCAGATATCTTCATCTAGCCTTTCTTCTTCCATGTACCCCTACCTCCATTTATTCATCTATCCGTCTCGCCACTGGTAATCTCGATGGCTAAACGTTGACATAAATTCTGTCCACAGTATCAATCCATATCTCAATCCAGGCCCCCCTACCTGCCCTTCATCCACCCACCAATCAATGTGTGGGGGATCGCTACATGTGCCATGTCAGCCTTTTGTGTGTTCATGCATATATTGTAGGTTCACAGTAATACTACTTGTGTTTTTGCCAGTGTGTGTGTATTGGTGTGATTGATCGCATCATGATCAGATTTTCATATTGAAGCCATACGGTCAGGGTAGAGAGTGGGGTGGGGTAGTGGTTCTGTTATCGGTGTTGGTGCGTACCCCACTTCCTCTATGAGTAACATCCCCCTCTCCTGGGGTCTCATTTATCAATCATGCGTAGGCACAAATCTGTGCATAAACCAAGTGTGGCAAAGTGCTAGATTTATTGATATGCTTAAGAGTGTGTGTAAATGTATGTACAGCCATGACCATGAATAAGACAAGCGATGGAATAAGGGAACTGTTTGTCAAATGTAGAATGGGGAATATATATTTTGAAAATGTGTGAAATTGTGAGAGTAATAATTAAAATCGTTTTTGGATTGTATTTTATTTCCATTGGGAACATGTCTCACAGCCCTCAATAAACCAATGTTTTGGATGCAATTATCAGCGAAACAAACTAACATACAATTTCATACACTATTGCACAACAGGTTGACATCAACAGGCGTTTCTTTTCCATCAATGGGTTCCAAATACTGTACAAACGGATCAATAGACAGCACAGAACCCACAGAACCTGTTCAAATATGTAAACACAAAAGACTTCCACTCTTAATTAATGTGCAGGTGATTTGGTGGCACGCATGACTCATTCATTCTGCAGAACTGCAATGTTGGCCTATAGGCTTATGGGAGGGAGCTGTTGAGGATGGATGAGTGTTGCCTATTCATTTGAAGTGTATAATATTTGCCATTGCTAAAGCAACTTGAATTGTCCTAACGGTTCTCTTTGTAGCTATGTTTTTATTTTCACAGGTCAAGCCACAACTGAGCGAGCCAAATAAAATATTTTGGTTGTACTCAATGTCTGACACCAGCACCTCTATTTCAGTATCAGAAAACTATATTTTTTTCTTCACTTTTCTTGGTTGTGCAGTTTATTTTCATGGCAATGTATATTCCCCGTGGGCTTTAAAATGATAATTGACTATATATGGTTAATTAGGAGCGTTTACAAAATTCAAATAGCCAAGGTCGTGCACAAGCACTGATGCTGAGAACATTTATATGTATGATTGCTTATCTCCTACCGGTGTGCATATGACGTCTGTAAGACTGTTTGATATATCACACTTTTTCTATATGTACAAACATCCTAAATTCTGTTTGAAAGTAGTATTTTAGAATAGTTTCCACACAATATTGATAAATGAGGCACCAGATATTTAGCCTGTGGAGCCAGAGGAGCTAGGTTGAAGGATGCAGCAAGGCCTGACCCTCATAAATAACACCAGTGGAGCTCTGCAGGCAACCTGACTAGCCCATACCCTGCCCTATCCCCACAGGCTGCACATTAAACTGGCTGCTAATTTAGAATCCTAGTGGGTACATACTTAGAGACCACCATACTACACTCACTGTGGGATAATCTCCGATATGACTTACACAGAGCAGAGACCATACTGTCCATGCCCCACACAGCCAAGAAACACATCACACACACACACACACACACACACACACACACACACACACACACACACACACACACACACACACACACACACACACACACACACACACACACACACACACACACACACACACACAAAGATACTGGTATGCTTCCTCTCCAACACGCCCACTACAGGTTGTTCAGGGGTGGGTTTTTCAGGAGTGGAGTGGGGTGTTGATCTGGATACTGTCTGAGCCTGGGAGGGCTTATATAATTCACTGCCTCTCTCTTTTTCTGCCAGCTCCCAGTCCTCCTAAGCCCCTACCCCCAACTCCTAGACCGTTGCCATGGAAATGACCTCATCCCCAGCTGAGACATGGATCGGAAGGAGGGAGAGAGTGGGGAGTTTAAGAGAAAGAGAAAGCAGTAAAAAATACAAAATGAGAGTGAGAGAGAATGAGCAATACAGGAATAGAGCAAGGGCTAAAAAAGACAGACCTACAACGAGAGCAAGAGAATTTTAGATAACCATTTTCCAACTAACCTGCTGCTTAAGTTCTCCTAACCTGCTGCTTAAGTTCTCCTAACCTGCTGCTTAAGTTCTCCTAACCTGCTGCTTAAGTTCTCCTAACCTGCTGCTTAAGTTCAACTAACCTGCTGCTTAAGTTCTCCTAACCTGCTGCTTAAGTTCTCCTAACCTGCTGCTTAAGTTCTCCTAACCTGCTGCTTAAGTTCAACTAACCTGCTGCTTAAGTTCTCCTAACCTGCTGCTTAAGTTCTCCTAACCTGCTGCTTAAGTTCGCCTAACCCGCTGCTTAAGTTCTCCTAACCTGCTGCTTAAGTTCTCCTAACCTGCTGCTTAAGTTCAACTAACCTGCTGCTTAAGTTCTCCTAACCTCCTAAAAAACGTTTTGTTGCTCTTTTGCATCTCTTCTTGCACATCATCATCTGCACATCTATCACTCCAGTGTTAATGCTAAATTGTAATTATTTCGCCACTATAGCCTATTTATTGCCTTACCTCCCTAATCTTACTACATTTGCACACACTGTACATAGACCTTTTCTATTGTGTTATTGACTGTACATTTGTTTATCCCATGTGTAACTGTGTTGTTTTTGTCCCATTGCTTTGCTTTATTTTGGCCAGGTCACAGTTGTAAATGAGAACTTGTTCTCAACTGGCCTACCTGGTTAAATAAAGGTGAAATATATATGTATATATTTTAAACCTACCTTATGGTCTCCTAACCTGCTGCTTAAGTTCTCCTAACCTGCTGTTTATGTTCTCCTAACCTGCTATGAAATGTCAAATCTGATGTGAAATTGACAAAAGCTGGATCCCTTATAGCCATGGCTGAGGGAGAGACCTATTATAATAACTGAAAGTACATACATGAGAGAGATCACTTCCCCTGCTGTTAGTGATAACTTGGTCCAGTCCATCCTATTGGAAGATCTAAGTAATTCCAATATGCATGTGGTAGAGTAGACCAGCTCCATATCCGCTCTTTATTTAGGGTACACTCATAGACAACACCTGAACCGCTAAAACAATATGGACATGCTGCACTGTGCTAAGTGGCCTGGATTCCACTAATAATTGCCAGTTGGACACTGCTCTGAATGATGTGACACTCACTAGTCGGATGACTGACTGGAGGGGACAATGACATCAACTTTAAGACAGGCATGGGTGTGTGCGTGTGTATAATCAGGGTCACCTAATTAGTTGATGAATGCTGGGTTCCAATTAGAAAGGGCAACAAATAAGTAATTATGGCTGCTGGATCATTTAGCTCTGATAATGAAGAGGATGGAGGAAAGGAGGGAGTGTTTTCCAGCCGTAGCAGTACCACACTGAGTTGCAATCAACATCCTCTCTCTCGTTAGGATGTAATAGGAGGTGTTTTCCATCTCTGCCAGATCAATCTGACAGCAGACGATAAACTGCTTTCATCACACTGTTTGGAGGGACAAACATGTGGGACAGTGTTAATGAGAGACAGTTGATCTGTCCATCTTTGTTAAAACCATTCATATTTCCACATTAAACAGAGGCAGAGAAACAGTGAGAGAGAGAGAGAGAGAGAGAGTTGTCATGAAGCACACCTCATCAGTGATGTTCTGCCAATTATAGAGGTGGGAAGCCCGAAGAGCTGCCACACGCACCCACACTGTTCACTCACCAGTATTTTGGCCAGGACACCATCATTGTTGGACTCCAGTGTAACCACAGCCTTGTCTGTCTCGATCTAACAGAGAGCCAGCTGCCACTGCCTCACCTGTAGGACACAAGCAACAGTCAGACCACTTAGAATGTCATCAAAGACTTAAGCTAATAGCTGGGATACGAAATTAAAGATACATGAAAAATAGGCAATAGACCGTAGTATAGAAAGTCAATTTCCAAGGAATGCTGTAACAGCCTGATCATTAGGTAATTTCTGGCTACATCATGCATACATACATCATACATTTATGCTATATGCTAAATAAGTCAGTTTATATCATCCTGCAGAATGTGCACCATAGCAACTAGTCGGACTCTGTGGTGTTAAAAAACCCAGATGTTTCGGGAAAATATCAAACGAACAGCACGTTCAATATTTAATGGGAAAGACCAGGCGAGGTCCCTGGAAAGTTTGATATCAGGCTACATCTCTGGAAGGCATTAACATCTGCTTAGCAATGAAAGAAGACTGCAATTAGGAAACTCTGCTTCCCTCCACCACATCCATATTATGCACATCACACCTACAGACACACAGGAGAAAGAGTGGGGGACAGCAGCAGTACTGGGTGTACAGGAAGAGAAGAAGGGAAGATGGGTTCTGGTGGATGATTTCCCCAATATCACCTCATGTCTCCTACAGGGCTGGTGAATCAAATCCACAACCTGAAAGGGAGGATTCAATATCTTTTGGGCAATTCCATGGAATGAAGCAGAGACTCCGATTTTCCAATTTTAAAATGTATGTCAAACTAAAACCAAAGTGGTCTCCAGAGTGGCGCAGTAGTCTAAGGCACTGCATCTCAGTGCTATACGCTTCACAACGTTCACCCTGGTTCGAAGCCAGCTGTATCACAACTGACTGTAATTGGGTGGTATACAATTGGCCCTCATTGTAAATTAGAATTTGTTCTTATCTGACTTGCTTAGTTAAATAAAGGTTAAAAAAAATGTATAATAATTACATTGCAACAACATAAAAAAAATTGCAGCACAAACTGTAATTCTGTTACAGAACTTGGCATCTGCACTGTTGTTCAAGTAAAACATTTTTCGTAGAATTATCTGTGGAAATTGTAATAAGATACCTTTGTGCATATAGTTGTATGGTTTATTTAACTTATCAAGCATTGGCTTTTGTTTGGCATACATTCTAAAGTGGAAAATGTGAGTCTCAGACAGAGCAAGGGGAACAGCTACTCCAAGGTCTCAGAGCGAGTGACGTCACCGATTGAAACGCTATTGGCGCGCATCCAGCTAACTAGCTAGCCATTTCACATCGGTTACACCTACATTCTCTAGAAACATATACCCATAAGTCTTTATAAAAAGCTGATAAATATTCTCTCTATACCACGATATACATTCCCTTCCAGTGTTAGAGCAGCCACATGGCAACACAGAGGCTACACCGATGTAAAGCCACCAATAGGAGTGGTGTATGGGCTGCCTGTCTGCCTGTCTCTAATGAATGGCTGTGTGTCTATGGCAGCGAGGGGGAACAGCGTTGCTACCTGGTGACGAATAGACAACGGCCATGTTTCACTGTCCCAATTAGATGGCAGCAGCCATCAGCTGCCTTCCTTCCTCTGCCTGCCTTTCACAGGGTCAATGATTAACACTCTGGAACCAGCACTCTCACCCAGTGTTGGAAAAAGTACACAATTGTCATACTTACGTAAAAGTAAAAGACAAGTAAATGGAAAATAACCCAAGTAAAAGTGAGTCACCCAGTAAAATACTACTTGAGTAAAAGTCTAAAAGTATTTGATTTTAAATATACTTAAGTACCAAAATAAATGTAATTGATAAAATGTACTTAAGGATCAAAAGTAAAAGTATAAATAATTTCAAATAATTTATATTAAGCAAAACAGATGACACCATTTACGTACAGCCAGGTGCATACTCCAACACTCAGACATAATTTACATTTTTTAATTTTTTAATTTTATTTTACCTTTATTTAATTAAACCCTCTAGTGACTCCCCATCCCACATGAGGGAGCGCAATCATTGACTGACACTAATTAGCATAACGCAACGGACATAAATATTCCTAGAAAATATTCCTATTCATGAAAATCACAAGTGAAATATATTGAGACACACCTTAGCCTTTTGTTAATCACCCTGTCATCTCAGATTTTCAAAATATGCTTTACAGCCAAAGCTAGACAAGCATTTGTGTAAGTTTATCGATAACCTAGCATAGCATTTTGTCCAGCTAGCAGCAGGTAACTTGGTCAGGGAAATCCGAAAAGCAATCAAATTAAATAATTTAGGAGGAGCTTCGGATGTTTTCACTCACGAGACTCCCAGTTAGATAGCCAATGTTCCTTTTTTCCAAAAATATTATTTTTGTAGGTGAAATAGCTCAGTTTGTTCTTCACGTTTGGCTGAGAAATCGCCTGGAAATTGCAGTCACGAAAACGCCAAAAAATATTGCAAATTAGCTCCATAGTATCGACAGAAACATGGCAAACGTTGTTTCTAATCAATCCTCAAGGTGTTTTTCAAATATCTATTCGATAATATATCCACCGGGACAATTCATTTTTCAGTAGGACCGATTGGAATAATGGCTACCTCTGTATTTTAGAATCACTCTGGGAGCATCAGGTGACCACTTGCGCAATGTAGCCGCTTACGGGTATTCTTCAACATAAATGCGTAAAACTACGTCACAATGCTGTAGACACCTTGGGGAATACGGAGAAAAAGTAATCTGGTTGATAGCTCATTCACTGCTAAATAGGGACGCATTGGAACGCAGCGCTTTCAAAACATGAGGCACTTCCGGATTGGATTTTTCTCAGGCTTTCGCCTGCAACATCAGTTCTGTTATACTCAAAGACAATATTTTTTCAGTTTTGGAAACTTTAGAGTGTTTTCTATCCTAAGCTGTCTATTATATGCATATTCTAGCATCTTGTCCTGGCAAAATATCCCGTTTACTACGGGAACGTTATTTTTCCAAAAATGAAAATACTGCCCCCTAGTCACAAGGTAGGCAAGTTGAGAACATATTGTCATTTACAATTGCGACCTGGCAAAGATAAAGCAAAGCAGTTCGACACATACAAAAACACAGAGTTACACATGGAGTAAAACAAACATACTGTCAATAATACAGTAGAAAAATAAGTCTATATACAATGTGAGCAAGTGAGGTGAGATAAGGGAGGTAAAGGCAAAAAATGCCCATGGTGGCGAAGTAAATACAATATAGCAAGTAAAACACTGGAATGGTTGATTTGCAGTGGAATCAAATCAAATGTATTTATATAGCCCTTCGTACATCAGCTGATATCTCAAATACAGAAACCCAGCCTAAAACCCCAAACAGCAAACAATGCAGGTGTACGGTGGCTAGGAAAACTCCCTAGAAAGGCCAAAACCTAGGAAGAAACCTAGAGAGGAACCGGGCTATGTGGGGTGGCCAGTCCTCTTCTGGCTGTGCCGGGTAGAGATTATAACAGAACATGACCAAGATGTTCAAATGTTCATAAATGACCAGCATGGTCGAATAATAATAAGGCAGAACAGTTGAAACTGGAGCAGCAGCAGTCAGGTGGAATGGGGACAGCAAGGAGCCATCATGTCAGGTAGTCCTGGGGCACTGTCCTAGGGCTCAGGTCCTCCGAGAGAGAGAGAAAGAAAGAGAGAATTAGAGAGAGCATATGTGGGGTGGCCAGTCCTCTTTTGGCTGTGCCGGGTGGAGATTATAACAGAACGTGGCCAAGATGTTCAAATGTTCATAAATGACCCAGCATGGTTGATTTGATTTGATTTGGTTTGATTTGATTTGCAGTGGAAGAATGTGCAAAGTAGAGATAGAAATAAATAGTAGTTGTTTGGGCTAAATTATAGATGGGATATGTACAGGTGCAGTAATCTGTGAGCTGCTCTGACAGCTGGTGATTAAAGCTAGTGAGGGAGACAAGTGTTCCCAGTTTCAGATATTTTTGTAGTTGTTTCAGTCATTGGCAGCACCGAAGTCAAGGACTGGTAGGATGGTCAATTTTTACAAGGGTATGTTTGGCAGCATGAGTGAAGGATGCTTTGTTGCGAAATAGTAAGCCAATTATAGATTTAACTTTGGATTGGAGATGTTTTATGTGAGTCTGGAAGGAGAGTTTACAGTCTAACCAGACACCTAGGGATTTGTAGTTGTCCACATATTCTAATTCAGAGCCGTCCAGAGTAGTGATGTTGGACAGGCGGGCAGGTGCAGGCAGCGATCGGTTGAAGAGCATGCATTTAGTTTTACTTGTATTTAAGAGCAATTGGAGGCCACGGAAGGAGAGTTGTATGGCATTGAAGATCACCTGGAGGGTTGTTAACACAGTGTCCAAAGAAGGGCCAGAAGTATACAGAATGGTGTCGTCTGCGTAGAGGTGGATAAGAGACGCACCAGCAGCAAGAGCGACATCATTGATGTATACAGAGAAGAGAGTCGGTCCAAGAATTGAACCCTGTGGCACCCCCATAGAGACTGCCAGAGGCCCGGGCAGCAGACCCTCTGATTTGACACACTAAGCTCTATCAGAGAAGTAGTTGGTGAACCAGGCGAGGCAATCATTTGAGAAACCAAGGTTGTCGAGTCTACCGATGAGGATGTGCTGATTGACAGAGTCGAAAGCCTTGACCATGTCAATGAATACGGCTGCACAGAATTGTTTCTTATCGATGGCGGTTAAGATATCATTTAGGACCTTGAGTGTGGCTGAGGTGCACCCATGACCAGCTCTGAAACCAGATTGCATAGCGGAAAAGGTATGGTCGGATTCGAAATGGTCGGTAATCTGTTTGTTGACTTGGTTTTCGAAGACCATAGAAAGGCAGGGTAGGATAGATATAGGTCTGTAACAGTTTGGGTCAAGAGTGTGTCCCCCTTTGAAGAGGGGGATGACCGCAGCTGATTTCCAATCTTTGGGAATCTCATACGACACGGAAGAGAGGTTGAAAAGGCTAGTAATAGGGGTGGCAACAATTTCGGCAGATCATTTTAGAAAGAAAGGGTCCAGATTGTCTATCCCAGCTGATTTGTAGGGGTCCAGATTTTGCATCTCTTTCAGAACACCAGCTGACTGGATTTGGGAGAAGGAGAAATGGGGAAGGCTTGGGCGAGTTGCTGTGGGGAGTGCAGTGCTGTTGACCGGGGTAGGGGTAGCCAGGTGGAAAGCATGGCCAGCCGTAGAAAAATGCTTATTGAAATTTTCAATTATAGTGGATGTATCGGTGGTGACAGTGTTTCCTATCTTCAGTGCAGTGGGCAGCTGGGAGGAGGTTTTCTTATTCTCCATGGACTTACTTACTTTACAGTGTCCCAGAACGTTTTCGAGTTTGTGTTGCAGGAAGCAAATTTCTGCTTGAAAAAGCTAGCCTTGGCTTTTCTAACTGCCTTTTTCCCTGAAAAGTTGCATATCACGGGGGCTGTTCGATGCTAATGGAGAACGCCATAGGATGTTTTTGTGTTGGTTAAGGGCAGTCAGGTCTGCAGAGAACCAAGGGCTATATCTGTTCCTGGTTCTACATTTCTGGAATGGGGCATGTTTATTTAAGATGGTGAGGAAGACGTTTAAAAAAAAACAGGCATCCTCTACTGACGGGATGAGATCAATATCCTTCCGGGATACCCCGGGCAGGTCGATTAGAAAGGCCTGCTCGCTGAAGTGTTTCAGGGAGCGTTTGACAGTGATGAGTGGAGTTCGTTTGACCGCTGACCCATTACGGATGCAGGCAATGAGGCAGTGATCGCTGGTGATCTTGGTTGAAAACAGCAGAGGTGTATTTAGAGGGCAGGTTGGTTAGGATGATATCTATGAGGGTGCCCGTGTTTACTGCTTTGGGGTTTAGGTCACCTAGCAGCACGAGTTCTGAAGATTAATGGGTGGCAATCAGTTTACATATGGTGTCCAGAGCACAGCTGGGGGTGGTCTATAGCAGGTGGCAACAGTGAGAGACTTGTTTTTAGAGAGGTGGATTTTTAAAAGTAGAAGTTAAAATTGTTTGGGTACAGACCTGGATAGTAGAACAGAACTCTGCAGGCTATCTTTGCAGTAGAGTGCAACACCGCCCCCTTTGGCTGTTCTATCTTGTCTGAAAATGTTGTAGTAAGGGATGAAAATGTCAGAATTTTTGGTGGTCTTCCTAAGCCAGGATTCAGACACGGCTAGAACATCCGGGTTGGCAGAGTGTGCTAAAGCAGTGAATAAAACAAACTTAGGCAGGAGGCTTCTAATGTTAACATGCATGAAACCAAGGCTATTACGGTTACAGAAGTCATCAAAAGAGAGCGCCTGGGGAATAGGAGTGGAGCTAGGCATGGCAGGGCCTAGATTCACCTCTACATCACCAGAGGAACAGAGGAGGAGTAGGATAATGGTACGGAATTGGTCGTCTTGAACATATTGAACAAAGAATAAATGTAGGTTTCTGGGGGCGATAAAATACCTTCAAGGTATAATGTATAGACAAAGGTATGGTAGGATGTGAATACAGTGGAGGTAAACCTAGGTATTGAGTGATGATGAGAGAGATATTGTCTCTAGAAACATCATTGAAACCAGGTGATGTCATCGCATGTGTGGGTGGTGGAACTGAAAGGTTGGATAAGGTATAATGAGCAGGGCTAGAGTCTCTACAGGGAAATAAGCCAATAAACCCTAACCAGAACAGCAATGGACAAGGCATATTGACATTAAGGAGAGGCATGCTTCGTCGAGTGATCATAAGGATCCAGTGAATAGTGAGGTTGGTTGGGGTCACGGCGATTCAGACAGCTAGCCAAGCCATCGGTAGCAAGCTAGTATAGGATGGAGGTCTGTTTTTAGCCACCTCGTTTGTTTCCTTCTGTAGATTAGTGGGGTTCCGTGTGGTAGAGCGGAACAATCGAATTGGCAAAATAGATATAGTTATAGTAAGCCAAGAAAAATTGCCCGATAGACTTATTCAGATAGCAGCCGATAAGACCGCTAACGATTAGCGGGCCGCAGATGGGCATTCAGGTAACGTCGCGACGGAGGGGCCAGTTGGATAACTCCCTCGGGCAGATAACGTCAGTAGTCCAGTCGTGAAGGCTGAATAGGGTCCGAATAGGGGATTGTAGCCCAGGAGTGGCTGATGGAACTCTTCAGCTGGCTAGCTCCGGAATAATTTATGTTTGCTCCGGGATCGACGTAAGCCAATAGTCACATGCATAGCAGCTAGCTAGCTGCGAGATCCAGGTGTAAATGTCCAGAGCTTGCGGTTGAAATCCGGGGGCATGGAGAGAAAAATAGGTCCGGTATGCTCTGGTCTGAGTCGCGTTGTACAAAACTGCCGATAGATTTTCAAGCTAAAGGATAGCTGATGACCACAAACCATGGTTAGCTTAATACTAACATTAGCCAGTAAACTGGCTAGCTTCTGGCTAGCTTCTGGCTAGCTTCTGGTTAGCTTCTGGCTAGCTTTTGGTTAGCTTCTGGTTAGCTTCTGGCTAGCTTCTGGCTAGCTTCTATTGTGGATTTCAGATTTGAGGTAAATAATACATTTTTTAAATTGGTGAGGCGGGTTGCAGGAGAGTGTTTTGAAGTTGAGTTTTTGGAAAATGAAATATATAAAAGATATGCGAAGAAAGGTGCATATATATATATATATATATCTATATATATACAGGACAGGACAAGACAAGGACAAAGGACAAGTGAAGTATTTGTGTTTAGTGAGTCTGCCAGATCAGAGGCTGTAGGGATGACCAGTATATTCTCTTGATAAGTGTGTGAATTGGACCATTTTCCTGTCCTGCTAAGCAATCAAAATGTAACGAGTACTTTTGGGTATCAGGGAAAATGTATGGAGCAAAAAGTACATTATTTCTGGAAGAATGTAGTGAAGTAAAAGTAGTCAAAAATAAAAGTAGTAAAGGGCAGATACCAAAAATAAACGACTTACACTACCATTCAAACGTTTGGGGTCACTTAGAAATGTCCTTGTAATGAATGAAAAGCGAATATTTTGTCCGTTAAAATATCAAATTGATCAGAAATACAGTGTAGACATTGTTAATGTTGTAAATTGAAGTTGCTTACAATATTTACCATAAATTAGTGTGAAAGTCCCAGGTTTCACCCACAAGATGCTGCTGTTCCTGCTACCGCCACAACCTTTTATCAATTTTGCTGGTCTCCTGAGCTTATTAAAAAGATCACAACAGGAAACCAATAGCTTTAACTCATGATGAAAATATATAATGTGGTCATCTTCACAATCAAGCCAGTCCTCCATGAAAGCAATGTCGTTCATCATTCTCTTAGGCTTAATCTGTGTCCAGGAAATAGACCATCTGTGTTTGGTTTAATCCCTTCAAAAAAGGTCTGGATTAGTTAGCCCATTCCTGGTGAACAATCAAACCATTAGGCTACAGCAGTTCTAATGGTTTCAAATGTTATGGTCTCTAATAGTCTTCAATGGTAAAATAGAAAAGACCAGTGAAATGTATAACAGCTGGTAGCCTGGTGCTTAAGAGCAGTGGACCTGTAACCAAAAGGTTGCTAGTTCAAAGCCCAGAGCTGATGTGCCACTGATGTGTCACTTAATCCTAATTTCGCTCGTAAATCTTTCTGAATAAGACTGTCTGTAAAATGATGTGGCATCTAGAGAGTAAAATGTCATGGTAAATTATGAACTCAATTTAAATGGCTAATTTAACATCACCAGATTCACAAGGAATACATATGATGAAGATACATCTTCATACCATTCCAAGATGCATCTCCATACTACTCAGACATAGAGAGCTGATACTGTACAGCAGCCATAATATTTAGTTGATGCCCTTTTTATGTGGAACCCAGCATTAATCATCTAGTTAGGTGACTGATTCTCAGAGATCAAATAACATTTCAATGCTAATATTGTCTGTTTCTAACTACAGAAATGATTTCCGAACAATCTGATTCATTGAGCTCCTTAGTGACGCAGCGGTCTAAGGCACTGCATCTCAGTGCAAGAGGTGTCACTACAGACCCTGGTTCAATTCCAGGCTGTATCACAACCGGCCTGAATTGGGAGTCCCATAGGGTGGTGCACAATTGGCCCAGCGTCGTCCGGGTTAGGGTTTGGCCGGAGAAGGCCCTCATTGTTAATAAGAATATGTTCTTAACTGACTTGCCTAGTTAAATAAAGGTTAAAGGTCCTGCAAGACCCAAATAATACAAGGAGGTGGGCCAAAGCTGCTGGAGAAAAGAGGGAACCTTGTATCGTGTGGTTGTCCATGTGTTTATTTTGCCGTTAATGTACGACAGTCTCCTTCTGCTCTGCATGTCATGTGTAAGGAACTCAGGTCTGGATGAGCACAGCAATGCCCTGAAAGCATGCCCTCTGAAACCCCCCCATTCATAATCCTGGCTCTCTGAATCCGAACAGGCAGTGGAACCCAATGTGCAATTGAGTGTGTGCTGTGCATGTGTGTGTTCAATGTTGAGGAGGGGTTAGCGTGAGCGAACGAGAACGAGAGAGCCTGCTACATCAGGATCTTTCAGCTCGAGGACTGTCTGTAAGACATTGCCCTGCCCCACTCCATCATTGACTGAAATTATTTCATAGAGTATGTTTTTTCTTCCAGCCTTATAAAAGCCCTATTACCATAACCAGATCCACAGATTGTTGGTCATTGATTGTAAAGACAAACAGCAGAAATGTCACCAGTTCAACAGGTCACCACTTAATTAGAATTTGTCTGTTTTCATTTTGTTTTCTGGTTTCATGTTTGAATTTCAACGTTCAGCACTAATTCCAAAAAGTTTTGGGACACTGTAAAGTCCATGGAGAATAAGAATAACTCCTCCCAGCTGCCCACTGCACTGAGACTAGAAAACAATGTCACCACTGATGAATCCACGATAATCGAGAAATTCAATAAACATTTCTCTACGGCTGGCCATGCTTTCCATCTGGCTACACTAACCCCGGCCAACAGCTCTGCACCCCACGCAGCAACTGGTCCAAATGACCTAAGGAGTATAGCTAAGGATTTTTGTGCAATCATGTTTTTACATTAGGCATTTTCAGGGCAACATCCACGACAAAAGCCAAAGGCCCCATCATGCTCACCATTACATCCCAGAATGTTCTGGGTCACACAACTCTGACCACCAACCTGAGTCTGCTCACTTTTAATTAATTGAGAAAATTGAGTCATGCTGAGCAACCAGCAGGCCTCCACACCTGTAGGCCATACAGTGGGCTATGTGAATTAAGGACAATATTATTTTAATTCAAAATGCCATGAAATATGCCGCATCATAGACATACAGCACTGGACTATTCATAACATGGAGATTTGAGAACAGATGGCACCGTATCGGTGACCTTTTTGCCCCAGGAAACAAACCATCTGTTTGGACAGTTTGACCAATTTTAACTCCCAAGTATGACTACAATGAATCCATCTTAGCATGTCAAATCATCCAGGAACAGTGTGTCTTTCTCAACAACTTTCCTTGATTCCTCTCTTTCTCAAAGTGCATTGGATAACATGGATCTTCTCATCCAATGCGATTTGAAAATTAAGTGAGAAGACACAAGGACTCAAATAAAGATGAAAAGTGCGAGGACAGAAAGCTAACCTTCTGATTTGTCGAGGACACAAGGATTCCAGGACAGACCAAATGAGAAAGACCTAAGGAAGATCTCAAATGCATACTTCTCGTGTCCTCTCTCCTCATCTTCTTCTCAAAACCCATTGAATGAGAAAGCCAGAGGTCCCTCCCCTCTGACATCTCCTCCAATGGGCTTTGAGAAGGAGATGAGGAGAGAGGATGCAAGGAGTATAAATTTGAGATCTTTCCAGTGTTATTCAAAACAGACTTGATTTCCTTGACTCCGGTATGGTATGATGCTGCCATCTGCTGGATACTTCTTTGAATAGCCAAATCATTGGGGCAGGGGGCACTTTCTGTGTGAGCAATCACGACAGCGATCCAAACGTTCCTGTACTGCATCACCAAGGTCCCGATTAAATTTTTTAAATTATGTTCCTCCATTAAATGTTGTTCCTGTGCACTTTTAACATGTCTCCCAATTGACATTGGATCATAGTTAACATATTTTGTTCAGTTCTGTTTCTTTTTTCCCCTCAAAAGCAGAATTTAACACAACACAGGGTACTTTTTATCTGGATTAGGAGGAAGGGGGCTAAACATTCTGAAAATCTGGCCTCATGACTCCTCTGATCGAACAAGATCTAGGTGGAATGAGTGACTTGAATAGCGAGACCAGATCAACCTTAAGTCAATGTATCACAGAGATGTCAATTTCAAGAAACAGAGTAGGCTAATGTTGCCTGGATTGACCGGAGTGGCATACAGAAAAAACAACTTGATTTCAGGTTGGACAAATCATGTTGACCTCCAACACCTAGCTCAGTAAGAGAAACGATTTAGTCTAGCTTTAAGCGTTGCGATCTAGCTATACCCCCAAACACTAAATATAGCTGGATACTTATAGCCAGCAAAGCTAATAAAAAATTACTTGTTTGTTATGACCAACATCAGCGCAACCATGACAGCTCAGCTGTAATGTACAGTATGCCTAAGATGGGGGAGGAAACCGCTGAGTAGGGGTGTCTAGATTAGGCTTGGCTGCCTGAGGCGGTTCAGGTGATTCTCGTTGTCTCTGATTGGGAACCATATTTAGGTAACCTAGGTTTCACTGTGTGTTTTATGGGTGATTGTTCCTGTCTCTGTGTTTGTTGTCACAAGATAGGCTGTATAGGTTTGTGCGTTTCGTTTGTTGTTTTGTAATTGAAGTTATTTCATGTATCGTCATTATTTGAATTAAAGAACATGAGTAACCACCACGCCGCATTTTGGTCTGACTCTCTTTCGACAGACGAACGCCGTTACAGAATCACCCACCACACCCGGACCAAGCAGCGTGCTGACAGGCAGCGACAGCAGAAGCAGCGAAAGGAGGAATGGACATGGGAGGACGTTATGGACAGCAGGAGTATAGAGTATACGACTTGGGAGGAAATAGACAGGTGGGTGGTCGACCCAGAGAGAGTGCCGGAGCCCGCCTGGGATTCGCTGGAGCAGTGCGAAGAAGGCTATAGGAGAATGGAGTCGAAGAGAAAAGCACGGCGGCGAAGAAATAAACCCGAAAGTCAGCCCCAAAAATGTATTGGGGGGGGGGCTCAGGGAGAGTGTGGCAGAGTCAGGGTTCAGACCTGAGCCAACTCCCCCTGTTAATCGTGAGGAACAGCGATCAAAGGACTTCTGGACTTGGGAGGAGATATTGGACGGAAAAGGACCCTGGGCACAGCCTGGTGAATATCGACGCCCCAAAGAAGAACTGGAGGTGGCGAAAGCTGAGAGGTGCTGGTATGAAGAGGCAGCACGGCGACGCGGATGGAAGCCTGAGAGTCAGCCCCAAAAATTTATTGGGAGGAGGCTCACAATGAGTATAGCTATGCCAGGTAGGAGACCTGCGCAAACTCCCTGTGCTTACCGGGGGGCTAGAGAGACCGGGCAGGCACCGTGTTATGCTATGGAGCGCACGGTGTCTCCAGTGCGGGTGCATGGCCCAGTGCGGTACATACCAGCTCTTCGTATTGGCCGGGCTAGAGTGGGCATCGAGCCAGGTACGGTTGGGCAGGCTCGGTGCTCAAGAGCTCCAGTGCGCCTGCACGGTCCGGTCTATCCAGTGCCACCTCCACACACCAGTCCTCCGGTGGCAGCTCCGTGTGTGTCATCGGTCCAGTACAACCAGTTCCAGCACCACGCACCAGGCCTTCAGTGCGCCTCGCTTGTTCAGCGCAGCCAGAGCCTTTCTCCTCTCCAGTGCTGTCAGAGTCTCCCACCTGTTTAGCGCTGACGGAGCCTCCCGCCTGTTCAGCGCAGCCAGCGCTTTCCTCCTCTCCTGTGCTGTCGGAGCCTCCCGCCTGTTTAGCGCAGCCAGAGCTTTCCTCCTCTACAGCGCTGCTGAAGTCTCCTGCCTGTTCAGCGCAGCCAGAGCTGCCAGCCTGCATGGAGCAGCCTGAGCTGTCAACCTGCAGGGAGCAGCCAGAGCTGCCAGTCTGCATGGAGCAGCCAGAGAAGCTCGATCCGCCAGTCAGCCAGACTCTTCCAGATCTGCCAGTCAGCCAGACTCTTTCAGATCTGCCAGTCAGCCAGACTCTTCCAGATCTGCCAGTCAACCAGACTCTTCCAGATCTGCCAGTCAACCAGACTCTTCCAGATCTGCCAGTCAACCAGACTCTTCCAGATCCGCCAGCCAGCCAGGATCTGCCGGAGCCAACTACCTTTCCTGAGCTTCCTCTCAGTACTGAGCTTCCTCTCAATGCTGAGCTTCCTCTCAGTGCTGAGCTTCCTCTCAGTGCTGGGGCTTCCCCTCAGTGCTGGGCTTCCCCTCAGTCCCGAGCTGCCCCTCAGTCCCGAGCTGCCCCTCAGTCCCGAGCTCCCCCTCAGTCCCGAGCTTCCCCTCAGTCCCGAGCTGCCCCTCAGTCCAGTGGGGTCCTTGGTGAGGGTTATTAGGCCAAGGTCGGCGGCGAGGGTCACCAATCAAAGGACGCGTTACAGGGGGACTAAGACTTGGTTGGAGTGGGGTCCACGTCCCGAGCCGGAGCCGCCACCGTGGACAGACGCCCACCCGGACCCTCCCCTATGGATTTAGGTGTGTGTGTGTGTGTGGGGGGTTCTGTCACGCCTTGGTCTTAGTATTTTGTGTTTTCGTTATATATTTGGTCAGGCCAGGGTGTGACATGGGTTTATTTTGTTGTGTTTCGTATTGGGGTTTTGTAGGCATTGGGATTGCGGCTGAGTAGGGGTGTCTAGATTAGGCTTGGCTGCCTGAGGCGGTTCTCAATCAGAGTCAGGTGATTCTCGTTGTCTCTGATTGGGAACCATATTTAGGTAGCCTCGGTTTCACTGTGTGTTTGGTGGGTGATTGTTCCTGTCTCTGTGTTTGTTGTCACAAGATAGGCTGTATAGGTTTTCGCGTTTCGTTTGTTGTTTTGTAATTTAAGTTATTTCATGTATCGTCATTATTTGAATTAAAGAACATGAGTAACCACCACGCCGCATTTTGGTCCGACTCTCTTTCGACAGACGAACGCCGTTACAGTGATGAGATCAGAACTGTCAATCTTTGGGTTGCTAGACATTTGAGTCACCAAACCATCCACGCTAATTATGTTTTTACCTTAAGTAACCATTTGTCTTATGTAACAGTACTAAACATAACCTATGATACTAAATGGGGTGTACGAATTTACATACAGAATCATATAAAATGCTCTGAGACCAGGTTGTCCCAACAAGTGAACATGTGTGCCAAACAAGAAGACCAGCATACCAGTACAATGTAAAAAAACAGCATGAAAAAAAATGCAACCCTATTTACATATTTGGCCCAAAAGAAAGTAGTCTAAACCCAGGCTTACATAGCCAAATCACCATCAAAGAAAAACACATTCTCAGGTGTCAGACTATTTGGAGTACCTCTAACTATAATTCAATGAAAGGTGTTAAACTATG
The DNA here is from genome assembly GCF_023373465.1 of Oncorhynchus keta. Classification (NCBI taxonomy): domain Eukaryota; kingdom Metazoa; phylum Chordata; class Actinopteri; order Salmoniformes; family Salmonidae; genus Oncorhynchus; species Oncorhynchus keta. The sequence continues at coordinate 34,173,177 of NC_068437.1, forward strand.
CATAAGGTTGAATAATTCAAACACTTGGTGGCAAGGGATTCTGTAGTGACATAATTATATCCTTCTGATTCCTGCTTACAAGCAATGAAATTAAAGCAGGAAGCACCAGTGACTTGGTCTATAAAAAAGTGATCAAATGAAGCAGATGCTAAACTACAGGGCTGTTTTTTTAGCACAGACTGGAATATGTTCCGTGATTCTTCCGATGGCATTGAGGAGTACACCAGTCACTGGCTTTATCGATAAGTGCATCGAGGATGTCATCCCCACATTGACTGTACGTACATAAATCAACCAGAAACCATGGATTTACAGGCAACATTCGCACTGAGCTAAAGGGTAGACCTGCCGCATTCAAGGAGCGGGACTCTAACCCGGAAGCTTATAAGAAATCCCGCTATGCCCTCCGACAAACCATCAAACAGACAAGGTGTCAATACAGGACTAAGATTGAATCGTACTACACCGGCTCCGACGCTCGTCGGATGTTGCAGGTCCTGCAAACTATTACAGACTACAAAGGGACCTGACCTACAGCCGCAACCTGCCCGGTGATACGAGCCCACCAGACGAGCTAAATGACTTCTATGCTCGCTTCGAGGCAAGCAACACTGAAACATGCATGAGAGTATCAGCTGTTCCGGACAACTGTGTGATCACGCTTTCCACAGGAGATGTGAGTAAGAACTTTAAACAGGTCAACATTCACAAGGCTGCAGGGCCAGACTGATCACCAGTATGTGTACTCTGAGCATGCGCTGACCAACTGGCAAGTGTCTTCACTGACATTTTCAACCTCTTCCAGTCTGAGGCTGTAATGGCAACATGTTTCAAGCAGACCACCATAGTCACTACGCCCAAGAACACTAAGGTATCCTGCCTAAATGACTACCGACCCGTAGCACTCACGTCTGTAGCCATGAAATGCTTTGAAAGGCTGGTCATGGCTCACATCAACACCATTATCCCAAAAACCCTAGACCCATTCCAATTTGCATACCGCACCAACAGATCCACAGATGATGCGATCTCTATTGCACTCCACACTACCCTTTCCCACCTGGACAAAAGGAACACCTATGTGAGAATGCTATTCATTGACGACAGCTCAGCATTCAACACCATAGTGCCCTCAAAGCTCATAGCTAAGCTAAGGACCCAGGGACTAAGCACCTCCCTCTGCAACTGGATTCTGGACTTCCTGACGTGCCACCCCCATGGTAAAGGGTAGGTAACAACACATCTGTCACGCTGATCCTCAATACGGGGGCTCCTCAGGGGTGTGTGCTCAGTCCCCTCCTGTTCACTCATGACTGCATGGCTAGGCACAACTCCAACACCATAATTAAGTTTGCTGATGACAACAACAACTCACCGATGACGATGAGACAGCCTGGAGGGATGAGGTCATAGACCTGACCATGTGGTGCAAGGACAACAACCTCTCCCTCAACATTATCAAGACAAAGGAGATGATTGTGGAATACAGGAAAAGGAGGACGAGCACGCCGCCATTCTCATCGACGGGAGTGATTGAGCAGGTTGAGAGCTTCAAGTTCCTTGGTGTCCAAATCACCAACAAACTAACATGGTCCAAGCACAGCAAGACAGTTGTGAAGAGGGCAGGACAAAACCTATTCCCCCTCAGGAGACTGAAAAAATTTGACATGGGTCCTCAGATCCTCAGATCCTCAAAAGGTTCTACAGCTGCACTGTTGAGATCATCCTGACGGGTTGCATCACTGCTCTGCCTCCAACCGCAAGGCACTACAGAGGGTAATGCGTACGGCCCAGTACATCACCGGGGCCAAGCTTCCAGCCATGTCAGAGGAAGGCCCTAAAAATTGACAAGATCTCCAGGCACCCTAGTCACAGACTGTTCTCTCTGATACCCAGTGGCAGTTTTAGCTTGTATGGCTCCCTGGGCTAATCTTCATACTATTTCCATTAGTATTGTACGAAGTTAGAGGTGCGCTATTTGATAGATTCCCCCGCTCCCCCTACCTCGGGCTTCCAGTGGAGAGACCTGAGGTCAACCTACCCTCACCCCCATCTCGTACTTCTGAGTGGGAGACCTTCCCAGGCAGTAGGCTGCCTAGCTCACAAACTAGAATCAGGGCGCCCACTCCGCGACAAGGTTAATTGACACTCAGTCCCACACGGTGACATGATATCATTGGGGCGTGAATTGCAAATGAGCTATAGAAAACCAATCGCGCAAATGTCACCATTCCGATTTTTTGGGTGCGGGTGCCCTGGGCGGCTGTCCATGTCTCCTATACCTAAATCCGCCACTGCTGCTACCGCACAGCAAGCGGTACCTGAGAGCCAAGTCTAGGTCCAAGAGGCTCCTAAATAACTTCTACCCCCAAGCCATAAGACTCCTGAATGGCTAATCAAATGGCTACCCAGACTATTTGCATTGCCCCCCTCCCCCCTCTGGAACGCTGCTGCTAATCTCTGTTATTATCTATGCATAGTCACTTTAATAACTCTACCTACATGTACATATTACCTCAATTACCTCGACACCGGTTTCTACTGTATGTATAGTCCCCCCTCTATATAGCCCCACAATTGTTATTTACAGCTTCCATTTAATCATTTGCTATTCTTATCTCTTACTTTTTTGGGGGGGGGGTTATTAAAACTGCATTGTTGGTTAAGAGCTTGTAAGTATTTCACTGTAAGGTGTTGTATTCGGCGTAAGTGACAAATAACATTTGATTTGGTTTGATTTGGGCATGTTTCACAAGTGAGGGCAAAAGCCTCTGTTGATTTCGATAATTAACACTTTTTTAAATTTTCCTCAAGTCAGTGTGAACAAGGATGTGATTTAACAAAAAACTTGCATCAAGGTAACAGACAGGGGAAATCCCTCTCTGGTATGTGGCTTTAGTGTGATGAGCAGGAAATAAAGACTGGAATACTGGCACTTAATTATTTTCAGATTTTCCTCTGACATTCTGATTCTTGTAGTCATTGGAATCTGGGTTATACTACTGAGTGAGCACTAAGGATTCCTCAACTGTATATAAGGATGATACAGTCCCATGTGCCGAAATCTATAGGTGCTACTTAACCAGTGTAATACAGATAAAGGCCTCAATTTCTTTCCATAGCCCAGAAAACTCATATTCACCTGGGATCTACAGTGTACACTGTAAACTATGTATTCGTTACAGAAAATTTGATGGATATTTACTTGCTTTTTTATATACAGTATATAAAAGGAAAACAATAACAGAGCTTATTATTGTAAAAACAGATTTACCTCAACATTTTAAAATGTTAAACTTTAAATATAAATTGCCATAAGTGTCAGCTTTACAGGAATTGCAGACGACCATTCAAAATGTCACCTGGCCAGAGCAGTTTTGATGAACAAACACACGTTTTTGAATCTCAAAACGCAACTACGTTGAATCTCAAAACGCAACTAGTTTTTGCTAATCACATCCTACAAAATGTCTTAAAATATTCTTATTACCCCAATTTAGCGAATTCACTAATATATCACTAGCTAGCAAATTAGCAATAACTTCTCACTGAACTGGTGGGGCTTCCAAGTTCCAACAGTCATTTCGGTTTTGGCGCTAGAGGTTGTGCAATGGAGGACTCAGGAACTGTGTCAACTTAGAAACCAAGAAGAAGAACGCTGTTTGAGAACGTGTTGTTTTGGTAGCGAAGCTGAGTACCTGAGTACCAAACCATTTCTATATAGCTAGCTAGATGACTAAGCTAGTCTAAAGCTAGTTAGCATTGTTGCTAGAATGAGGAGGTAGATACAGTAGCTAGATATTCCTATTTCATGCTACGTCTGTGGACCCTGAATGGCAAATCTTCATATCTGGTACCTGATATCTGGTTCCTGAATTTATTGTCAGAAACAGATCGCAGGACAACACTTCAACTCTGACCAACCATCTCCAGAAAGACTGGTATAATATCTGGGGTAAGTAACAAATATGTCACTTTTTTTGCCCTATGTGGCATCAGTGGTAGTCATACATAAATTATAGTCACAAAGTTCACAAAAAGTTTAAAAAAATAATAATAATAACTTTGAATATGAACTAGTCTTTTTACAATAAGTCTAAAATGGCAAAATCTGAGGTTAGGGATAACTCATACATTCTCTCCCAGAGAGCTCATAGGCGCGCCAGCTAAATGTTCTGATCTCAACGGGAGGCAAGCACCGAAGCTACCTACCTAAGGTTGGTTAGCTTTCTACCCCATTCAGAGACGCAAACTACTTTAGCGCCTATTGACGATAGTATCTTCTGACCGGGGACATTTTGTTAGGCGCCCCAACGCTAGTCAAAACATAACATTGCTTGCAGTACATTTTTGGAAACATAAGGAATATATCTTTCATATGAGCAAGAAATAATAATAAAATAAAAAATTACTACACACCTTTATAGGTTTAGGGTTCGTGTTCCCAAACGGCCAAATCTCCATGTTACATCTCCCTGGCCCTGGTCCGGGCATCACCCTGGCCTGGGTATCCTGGAAGAATATTGACCTCATCCCGTCATTCGAGGATTCCTGGTCGTTCTTTAAAAGAAATTTCCTCACCATCTTAAATAAGCATGCCCCTTACAAAAAATCTAGAACTAAGAACAGATATAGCCCTTGGTTCACTCCAGAACTGACTGCCCTCAACCAGCACAAAAACATCCTGTGGCGGACTGCAACAGCATTGAATAGTCCCTGCAATATGCAACTGTTCAGGGAAGTCAAGAACCAATATACGCAGCCAGTCAGGAAAGCAAAGAAAAGCTTTTTCAAACAGAAATTTGCATTCTGTAGCTCTAACTCCAAAAGGTTTTGGGACACTGTAAAGTCCATGGAGAGCAAGAGCACCTCCTCCCAGCTGCCCACTGCACTGAGGTAAGGTAACACTGTCAAAACCGATAAATCCATGATAATCGAGAATTTCAAGAAGTATTTCTCTATTGCTGGCCATGCTTTCCTCCTGGCTACCCCAACCCCGGCCAACAGCTCTGCACCCCCCGCAGCTACTTGCCCAATCCTACGCAGCTTCTTCTTCACCCAAATCCAAATAGCAGATGTTCTGAAAGAGCTGCAAAATCTAGACCCGTACAAATCAGCTGGGCTAGACAATCTGGACCCTTTCTTTCTAAATGTATCCGCCACCATTGTTGCAACCCCTATTACCAGTCTGTTCAACTTTTCTTTTGTATCGTTCGAGATCCCTAAAGATTGGAAAGCGGCCGTGGTCATCCCCCTCTTCAAATGGGGAGACGCTCTAGACCCAAACTGTTATAGACCTATATCCATCCTGCCCTGCCTTTCTAAAATCTTCGAAAGCCAAGTTAATAAACAGATCACTGACCATTTCGAATCCCACCGTACCTTCTCCGCTCTGCAATCCCGTTTCCGAGCTGGTCACGGGTGCACGTCAGCCACACTCAAGGTACTAAACGATATAATAACCGGCATCGATAAAAGACAGTACTGTGCAGCCGTCTTCATCGGCCTGGCCAAGGCTTTCGACTCTGTCAATCACCATTTTCTTATCGGCAAACTCAACAGCAATGTTTCTCAAATAACTGCCTCGCCTGGTTCACCAACTACTTCTCAGACAGAGTTCAGTGTGTCAAATCGGAGGGCCTGTTGTACTGACCTCTGGCAGTTTCTTTGGTGATACCACAGCCTTCAAATCTCGGGCCGACTCTTTTCTCAGTATATATCAACGATGTCGCTCTTGCTGAGGGTGATTCCCTGATCCACCTCTACGCAGATGACACAATTCTGTATACATCTGGCCCTTCTTTGGACACTGTGTTAACAAACCTCCAAACAAGCTTCAATGCCATGCAACACTCCTTCCATGACCTCCAACTGCTCTTAAACACTTGTAAAATGAAATGCATTCATTTCAACCATTCGCTGCAGCTGGACATAGCCCATAGCCCACACAATCTACCTACCTACCTCATCCTCACATTGTTTTAATTTACTTTTCTGCTCTTTTGCACACCAGTATTTCTACTTGCACATTATCATCTGCACATCTACAGTGAGGGAAAAAAGTATTTGATCCCCTGCTGATTTTATACGTTTTCCCACTGACCCCAAAAATGATCAGTCTGTCATTTTAATGGTAGGTTTATTTGAACAGTGAGAGACAGAATATCAACAACAATATCCAGAAAAACGCATTTTAAAAATGTTATGAATTGATTTGCATTTTAATGAGGGAAATAAGTTTATGACCACTCTGCAAAACATAAATTAGTACTTGGTGGCAAATCCCTTGTTGGCAATCACAGAGGTCAGATGTTTCTTGTAGTTGGCCACATCTCTTGCACACATCTCAGGAGGGATTTTAATTTAACATCTCAGGAGGGATTGTAATTTGTTCAGAATTAAAACATGACGAACACTTACCACGCTGCAGTTTGGTCCTCCTCTCCTTTCACCAACGTGAAGCGTTACATTGTGATGATTATTGACATTTATAAATGTTAAAACAGTATGAAGTGTAGTTTACATGGAGCAAACAGTGGGCTAATTGAACTGCTGAAAACTGTACATATGGAAAATAAGGGTTTTTGAGCGCTAGACACAAATGAGAGAATACTTGAATCTGACAATTAAACTTTCCATAGCAGAGCTGGTTAGACGATGTGTTATGAGCATCAAATATAATTGTTTTTCTTTGTGGATCTTTACAACCTGTAGAAAAAGGGTGACGTCAGTCCTTAGGACCCTGCCAAACTGTTCAAGATACTATTGAGGACAGGGAGGCACAAGCTGTCTGTATTATTTTGTTGGTGGCTGCCAAACTTCTGAAAAGCAAACAACACCAGTCATATGGTCAAGTGCCACAAAGAGGGACATAGGCAAATTTAAATTGGCCAAGAACGGAGCAGTATGGCTGGCCCTGGATAACATTAATAATATGCCTGTCAATCTCTCCTGCCCCAAAGTGGAGGAGAGATTGACTTCTTCACTACTTCTATTTTATTCTAGTTTAAAGGACGAGCACACAGCTCAAACACGCATGCATACCCCACAAGACATGCCACCAGAGGTCTCTTCACAGTCCCCAAGTCCAGAACAGACTCTGGGAAATGCACAGTACTACATAGAGCCATGACTTCAAGGAAATCTCTTCCACATCAAGTAACAGATACAAGCAGTAAAATCAGTAAATAAAAAACACAGATGCAACTACTCCTTATGGAACAGTGCGGACTGTGAAGAAACACACGCATACACACACACATGTTAACACACGCACTCTACACACACGTACATATGGATTTTGTGTTGTATATATGTTGTAGTAGTGTGTAATAACGTGTTGTGAAGTGTAATGTTTTAACTTTATGTAAATTGCCTTTATATTGCTGGACCCCAGGAAGAGCAGCTGCTGCCTTGGCATCCGTAATAAAATATAAATACCTCTTTGTTTAGTTTTTCCTGTCTGGATGGTGTGTTGTGGATAGTCTGGCATGTTTAAAAGTTGTTTTCATATTTTATCCCCCTGGCTGCGCAAAGGACCCTCTCAAAGGACCCTGTGGTAAAAACAAAAAGTTCAAGTGTATCTTCTGGTAGAGGACAAACAGTGTTTTCAAACACACATTGCTGCTTTCCAGATGAAGTCATATGATACCTGTTTTTTAAGTGTGTGTTTTGCATAGTGAGATATATTCACAGTCCACTAAGGAATAGGTCTGACTTGTGCCTTGGACCCTATGCCTTCGATGGCCCTGTTGGTGTGGGCTGAGAGTGATAAGAGGCTCTGATAAGCTGTGATTGGGTATCTGCTGTGAGAATACAATACCTCCAGTGAACAGGTAATGGGACAGAGACAGAGAGCCTGCTGGGTTTGACTTTATGTCTGTGGTTATCGCTCATCACTTCCTTGTTCTTCATCCACCATCTATCTGATAGCATTAATGTCTTCTCTTTTAAATAATAAAATGTCTCCCTCATGGCTCATTCAAATTGGGATGTAATCTTTCCACTGCGACAAGATATCAAGAGCCAGAGAACAGTGATTGCATGGGGTATAGCTGATACATACTGTACTATACAATTCTGGGAGATTCCCAGCCTCCAGTGAAACAATATGGATAAGGTATCCAGTCAATCTAACCAGATATAGGCTCTTATAAGGTATTCACATTGATTTAAAACAAAGTATTCCCGTGACAGTTTCATCATTGAAAATGTGTTTGTTGGCATTCCATTTTAAACTCTGTTGTTCCAGATCCTGAACACAAAGGTGTTTCACAACATACCATTCCACTGTGAAACTGATCACTTGAAGTGCACAAATGCAACATCTTAGAAAGACTAATGCAGCCACACAGTCAGTATGCATTGTTCTCTCCGTTATCCTTAATCTGTTAAATGCAGTTTTCCCATTAGGGTACAATTGCAAGATTCTCAAACAGACATGGATCCAGACAGTAAGTCTGGGCCAAAATCACCTGTTACAAGCTAGGCTTAGTCCATCTACTGCAACATGTCTTTGTGACATGGACTAAGACAACTGAGTCTGTTCTTCTTCTTGGTCATATTGGGCTTTTTTGTTGGTTTGAAACCAGACACTTTCAGAGAGAGACATGAGGACAAAATATCACAACAGTGCCTATGACTGCAGTACAATGCACAGGCATGTGCATGTGTGTGTGTATGTGTATGCTCACCTTTGTTCATGAGAGTATAAGCATCTCTTGAGGATGCATTACAACCAGTTCGGGTTTGTCAGGTTTATCTGCCAGGTGCCGTTGGTTGGTGCCCATGTGCCAAGAGTTTAACTTTGCGTGGGAGACCTTGTTTGACTGGTTCACCAACGCTTTCCTCAAACCTCTTTCACTTTGCCACCTCAAAACCTAGATGTGTGTATAACTGCACAACTTGATCCATTAGATTAACTATCATTATGTCGTAGACTTTCTTACTCAGGACCCTCATACACTGTTTTCAATGGACCGTAGATTGAACACAAACATACATATATATATATATATATGTATATATATATATACAGTGGGGCAAAAAAGTATTTAGTCAGCCAGCAATTGAGCAAGTTCTCCCACTTAAAAAGATGAGAGAGGACTGTAATTTTCATCATAGGTACACTTCAACTATGACAGACAACATTTGAAAAAAAATCCAGAATATCACTTTGTAGGATTTTTAATGAATTTATTTGCAAATTATGGTGAAAAGTAAGTATTTGGTCACCTACAAACAAGCAAGATTTCTGGCTCTCACAGACCTGTAACTTTTTATTTAAGAGGCTCCTCTGTCCTCCACTTGTATTAATGGCACCTGTTTGAACTTGTTATCAGTATAAAAGACACCTGTCCACAACCCCAAACAGTCACACTCCAAACTTCACTATGGCCAAGACCAAAGAGCTGTCAAAGGACACCAGAAACAAAATTGTCGACCTGCAAAAGGCTGGGAAGACTGAATCTGCAATAGGTAAGCAGCTTGTTTTGAAGAAATCAACTGTGGGAGCAATTATTAGGAAATGGAAGACATACAAGACAACTGATAATCTCCCTCGATATGGGGCTCCACGCAAGATCTCACCCAGTGGGGTCAAATTGATCACAAGAACGGTGAGCAAAAATCCCAGAACCACACGGGGGGACCTAGTGAATGACCTGCAGAGAGCTGGGACCAAAGTAACAAAGCCTACCATCAGCAAGGGCATTGAAGATGAAACGTGGCTGGGTCTTTCAGCATGACAATGATCCCAAACACCTTGCCCGGTCTACAAAGGAGTGGCTTTGTAAGAAGCATTTCAAGGTCCTGGAGTGGTCTAGCCAGTCTCCAGATCTCAACCCCATAGAAAATCTTTGGATTTGAAAGTCTGTGTTGCCCAGCAACAGCCCCAAAACATCACTGCTCTAGAAGAGAACTGCATGGAGGAATGGGCCAAAATACCTGCAACAGTGTGTGAAAACCTTGTGAAGACTTACAGAAAACGTTTGACCTCTGACATTGCCAGCAAAGGGTATATAACAAAGTATTGAGATAAACTTTTGTTATTGACCAAATACTTATTTTCCACCATAATTTGCAAATAAATTCATTAAAAATCCTACAATGTGATTTTCTGGATTTTTTTTCTAATTTTGTCTGTCATAGTTGAAGTGTACCAATGATGAAAATTACAGGCCTCTCTCGTCTTTTTAAGTGGGAGAACTTGCACAACTGGTGGCTGACTAAATACTTTTTTGCCCCACTGTATACAGTACTTGCACATATGCACATGCATACCAGGAGATGTTTTTTTTTTTACCAGACCCCAATATTCTGTAACTATACTGGGTACTTTGTCTATTCCCCTCCTTTGCATCCACTGGCCAGTAGTCAGTTAGGGAAATCAGCCTCCTGTTTCTTTGCACAACGGAGGTTATGTCAGTCTAGACCATTTGCCTAACTGCTCAGTAATCTCTCTGAGACCGATATTCACACATTTCCCTATGTTTCAGACTCGCAGCAAAATCAACAAACACAACACTAAAATCAGACTGGATTCCAGCCGTTCACACCGATCAGTAATGTTGCTGATTTAAACTGATAAAATGATCAATATCACCTCTTTATCTACTGTAGTTGTGATATTGTATGCATACAGGAAGGCTTATCTTGATATGATAGTGTATGTATGTGGATATGCATTGTGCAGCATTTCAGAATTCATGGATGAGCAAGGTTAATAAATTATAGGTGCTTTCTCTACCTGATCATTTAACAACTCAGTTTACATTCAACCTATATGATGCAAGGTATGGTTTAATATAAAATGGTTTTCATTGTTAAACTTAATTTACATTGTCCTGATTCATGGCGGTCCAATCAAACGTTGACACGAACAGCCGTCTGCATAATATCTCAGTAGAATATGCTGTGTATATTCTGTGTCGACGGACTTTATGTCTGTCCTCAATTTAGCAAAAAGTCTTATGAAAAATATCTTGAACTGTCAACTTGGACCAGATCCTATCAGAAGAAATGTTGAAGTTTTGGCCAGTTTGATATGCTGGCCCTGATGTTCGGGCCATTGATGTTGAAATGAAGCCATTTGCTTCACTCTTTACTTAATTTCATTTTCAAAACATTTAAAAAATACAGTCTGCCACGACCTCCTCCTCGCTTCAATGTCAAACTCAAACTCCAGTCATATAAAGTAGTACAACAGTGGGTGTGAAAGCAAAGAGACTGAACATTGATAACATTTTCAAAGATGGGTACATTTTGCGGACTTCAACAAAGACACCAAAAGAATGACACAGCAATCAGTGTTATGTAAAGGAGGAGGATAAAAAAAACATGAATTGCACAGAGCAGGGGTGGAGGCATGGACAGGGATTTGACTGCAAACACAGGGTGTGAGAAAGGGGGCATTGAGTGTCGCTTTTCTTATCTGAGCGGGCATCAGAGGCGAGTCATCTGTCCATCACCCCGCGGTGTCAGCAGAACGGCCATGACATGCACCAGAAAACAATTAACTGCCTGGCATTTTACAATCTCATTGATAAGACAGCAATGTCATGTCCTATCTCTAAAACTGATGGCTTCTCATAGGCAGGCATGGAGAGAAAGAGAGAGCGAGAGAGAGATTTGAGCCTCATCCAACACCTCTGTATGAAGGCCTGGTTCCCTGCTCTCTGTTGACAAATGGGTACTGATCCCATCTAGCGAAAATTGAAACAGCCCAAAATGTAATTGGCATTTAAAAGTGAAAGCTTGGGTCAGATAAGATTGCTTGATTATTAAAAAAAATGAAAATAGCAAAACTCAGCTGGAGTTCTTGTTACATTTGTATGATAGCAGTCAATAAAGTTCAGATTGACATGAAGGGCTCAACAGGGAGAGTTGTCAGTCAACTGATTTGTGTGATAATCATCCCACTCGGCACAGATGTCAGTAAAACAGTAAAACATTTTTACATTTGGTTGAGTTGTCAACTAATGTAAATCCAATGTGAAATGAACAGTGGGATGTTCATCTAGCTCACACAAATAATGACACACAGGCAGGCTTTCGTCTGTTGTTTCAAAAACACAAGTCCTTTATTATTTAAAATACAAATATGGTATTTACACATTTCTTTTTACAGCATAGCGTAGTAAATGGGTGAAGATGAGTTGACATTGCAAAATGAGAAGACATTTCTCAGCATCAGAACTTGAAGAACACACACAGAACATCCTCTAATTTCCGTACATCCCATTGTTGCATCTGAATGTGCTCTATCATACTATCCTGAGCTGCCATTGTGTTTGGGCCAAACAGTTCTCTGTTTATCCTGTACATGAATAGGGAAGTTGTGGTTCTATTGTGAGATCTGTTACATATTCATAACTAAAACAAATTTGAAGAGGATGAATGCAAAGAAGACAAGAGTTTCATATTTACTAAAGGAGATGTCTTGCATAACACATCAATCAAACATACTTCGGAAAGAACATTACACAGTTTAAATGTGTACAACAAGCTGGAAATATTTAAAATAAGTAGTTTTTAAAACTTTTGAATTAACTAGGCAAGTCAGTTAAGAACAAATTCTTATTTTCAATGATGGCTAAGGAATAGTGGATTGACTGCCTTGTTCAGGGGCAGAACGACAGATTTGTACCTTGTTAACTCAGGGATTCAATCTAGCAACCTTTCGGTTACTGGCCCAAAGCTCTAACCACTAGGCTACCTGCCGCCCCATATGTCATTGCTTTTTGCTGTTCAATCAAAAATAGCTTTCAGTGCAAATAGTCACCACTCTCTGAACAGGAAAATGTAAGCAGTCAAATGTAAATTATGGTCTTTCTTAACCATATGTAAATATATCATACAGAAACTCCCAAAAATGTCAAGAGTTGCAATCAGGCTTTCTGCTCCTCTTTGTAAAATAAACAACATATATAGTAAAACATCACAGTGACACATTAAAATCCAACAAAATAACATAAATAGACATCTTCGCATGGTGGTTAAAAAAAGGCACAAAATGGTGGAGAGGTGTCCTCTTTCACTTCTCTGACTCCCTCCATCCTCGTGCATTCCTTCCAAACTTGTAGACCAGCCTTCGTCCATCTACACGTTCCAGGATTTCCCGTTTGTAGTAATATCTGGAAGGGTACAAACAGGGACCTTAACGGAACACCCAAAATGACTTCCTTTGAACCAGGAAATAAACATGAATAAACATGAAACCACCCTAATCCTTTCAGTCTCTACCTCATAGCTCGGCTGAGCTTCTCGTAGGTCATGCTGCTATTGTTCTTCTTCTTGCCCCACAGCTGTGCCACGGCCTCTGACTTGAGGAAGCGGAACACGCCCTCTGTCCGATCCTCCCACTTGATCAGGCCTGGGTTCCGCTCCGGGTTCAGCAGAATGTCCCTAATGAACTCCCAAAGGTGGGTCCCCCGGGGGTCTGAGGAAAAACACAGGTGGTGGAAATTAGAACCATCTACTATCAGTTTTTGCATGGGCGAAATGTTGAGCATTTATATTCAAATATATGATTCAATAGTACTGAAGATGTTCATGTAAATACCACTCACTGTGTTTTTTGACCTGATGAGGGCGACTGTGAGATCTATTTGTGTCTGGAAGTAAAATAATAAACAGATATGGTAATTTAGCAGATGCTAAAAACAAATAAAAATTAAGACATTTAATACATTTGATACATGTGGCAATCGAACCCACAAGTTGGTCTAGCATCACAGTAGTCCAACCAACTAACCTACAGCAGCAGGTAGCCTAGTGGTTAGAGCATTGGTCCAGTACCCAAAAGGTCACCAATTTGAATCCCCAAGGTGAAATTATTTTTCGATATGCCCTTGAGCAAGGTACTTAACCCTAAGTGCTACAGAGTACCACTTGACAATAGCAGACCCAAGATGACCCCACTCTCAGGGGGAGTTGGGATATGCAAAAAGCTTTCCAAGGATATGTAGTTGACCTGGGTGGGACAAAGCAAGGCCTAGAACTTTTTATGCGTAATATGAACTATTGCTAGCTGGCTCAGAGACTTGGAAACATCCCGTGACCACACCAGACACCACTTACTTAAACATCTGCCCATTTCTAGTTGTTAGCAATCTCATTCTACCAATCTCATTTTTTTCAGATATTGTTCACAATTTGGGGAAGCCATCTGATGTGTTTCCAGCTCTGAGCATCATTAATTCACTTATAGCTTGTTACTTAATTTTTTAAAATTTAGTGTGTGCTTGATCTTGTGTACTCTGAACTGTGTAACTCCTATCTATCTTCTGATCATTTCCTCACAATCTCCCAGATGTCTTCTTTCCAAATATGCCACGTTTTTGCATGTCGGAATCATGTAATTACACATGAATAGCAATTACTTTTGAGTATGTCTATTTAGGCGGAAATCTACATTTTGCCATTACATTAGAAATACAATTAAACATACCTTCATTTTGGCGGAGGTACAGCCCACTAGCACTAGCTATTGCTACCTATGGTAGATGTAGATTTTTTAAATATTTTTTTTACAAATCAATACCTGGAGTCAAATATCAATCTAATATTGTCCAAAAATAATATTTCGATATGTAATTGAATCGATTTTTCCCCATCACTAATCCACACATGTTAGCCTAACCTTTGTACCACTGTCTTACGCATTTCAGATTTTATTCCATGGAGCCCAACACTGTTCAATTACATGGGTGTGGGGAACATAAACAGGATGAGTTTGTTCAGTTGTATTGTCATGCATTGTTTGCTCAGTGACGTTGAGGTGATGTAGTTTGGTGATAAGGAATAGACTCAGCTGCCTCTTTCCCAAAATGATCACTCACTGAATGTTCATGGACTTTACTCAATAGACTTGTATTGCCACTCTGTTTGCTCAGTAATATAATAATATATGCCCTTTAGCAGACGCTTTTATCCAAAGCGACTTACAGTCATGCATGCATACATTTTACGTATGGGTGTTCCCAGGAATTGAACCCACTACCCTGGCGTTACAAGCGCAATGCTCTAGCAATTGAACTTCAAAGGACCACGATGAAGCCATATTTTCTTTGCGGACTCAGCTACTGTAGGTCGATGTCTTCCCTTGGATTGGGGCTCGTTCCAATTAGTGTGTTTAGATAAGGTTTAGTAGGTTTTCAGTCCTCATCTTTGGTCTTGTTTCTTACCTGGACTGGAGGGAGTGGGTGAGGCCACAGGTGCAAGCGATTGAAACGAGGGATCGTAAATATCTAAAACGTAAAGAAATATCAACAAGTAAAAAATTAAGCTGTCCGTAAGTTAGTTAAAATTTGTACCTTTCACCAAAATCCTATCCATTCCAATGTGGTACCTACCTGCAGGATAGATGCTAGGTTCTGTGAATGGGCAAGGGAAATCTACTAAAACAGGAGAGCACATTAAGCTTGCATGTACGCTTAAGAGGCATTATATACATTTAAGATTTTAGCAGACACTCTTATCCAGAGCAACTATTGCTCAAGGGCACATCATCAGATTTTTCAGTCAGTCGGCTCGGAGATTCAAACCAGCAAACTTTCTGTTACTGGCCCAACACTCTTAACCGCTAGACTACCTGTCGCCCATCACAGACTAGTTTCAACTTACATCATTTATTAATTAAATAGTGTCAAACAAGTTGAGACATGCATAGATATGTAATAACTGGATGAGTCTTTTAGGGATGACTTGAAGTACATGACTCTGTGTGTTCATGCATGCCAGTGTTTGTCTATGGTGCTTTTACCATCTGGCTCTGATTTGATAACGTCCAGTGGGTTAAACTCCACACCAGGATACTGACCTGTGTAGGGATGACATGGAGAAACAAGGGCTCATTTAAGGGTAATACCATTACGTGTACAGTAACAACATGGGCTTTCATTATTTTGTGTTAATCAAACTTGATATTGAATTCCTAAATCCTTGATCCTCCTATGCTGGTACAATTTACTGTTCCTGTTTTTTTGTGGTATTCTAACCGACTCAAGTGTTAACTGAAATTAAATACTACCATTCAACATTTGATGACCTAATCTATCACAGTATGTTTCAACATTGCATGGCCTGACCTGGCCTTCATTCTGATAAACATAACAATAACAAAGAACATTATAGTCCAGTGTGTGAACCCACCGCTCCATTTGAGCTCGGTGAGGCTGTGGTAGAGGATAGGCCCCACGGTGCCCGCAGCACGGGTGAAGTCCTGGTAGGTCATGCTGCACAGCTGACGTCCGTCCACATCAAAGTTCTGGAAGGGGATGGTGGCAGCGTCGATCTGGTGCATATCCAGCATCTGCTGCAACCACTCCCACACCTGATACTTCGACCAATACTGAGGCTGGGAGTCCTGGGACCACAGGCGACTGGTGTAACCAGGCATCACTGTGGAAACTGGAGTCAGGGGTAAAGGTAGAAATTAAGTGTTGTTTTTTCATACTTTGAATGTGTTGGGGGTGTAGTGAAAACATTTGAACTCCGGCTAGCCCAGGTATTTGTAAATAATTAAACCAGCAGAGCAATTCACTGAATTGAGCAACCATACTAGTCCTCACTGTCTGAGCAGGGGTAGGAGCTCCATGTTGTGGGCAGCTGGCTCTCAATGCTGGCAGTGGATGGGATGCTCATGATACAGGTGGTATGACGGACCATGGTCCAGAGCTGGGGAGAAAGACACATGCATTCAGTATGGAGTAAAACCCTGAACAAGATGATTGGTAGGTTACAGTGTAATCCCACACGGTGCACACAAACGGTGTCTTTCCCAAATCTGAGTATCTGAGTTGAGATATGTTTCTATATGACGACATTGACAGATGTGAAACAGCATGACAAAGGGAGTCAGTGTGAAGACAGCATGGGAGTGATTGGGTGACAGGCTCACCGTCCTCAACACGTGTATTTGCAAAGTGATGGATCTGTATGTCTGTCTGTTTTGCATACATATAGGCCTATTTGTTCTTCTGATGGTTGAATGAAATGAGTCAGTCACACAATGATGTGTTAATACCGGAGAAATCGACAATTCTGTGCAGAAACGCCTGCAGGACATGTATGATTGACAACCCAGATAAAACAAGCTCTTCCTTTAAATTACATGTCTGTATTTTAAATAGATTAGGTTACAGTGCAGTTCCTTTTTTTCAGAACTACATCCCCTTAGGATGTCAACACATAATAGTGCTGTGATACTCAGGTAATTATAGTTGCTAATGCCAATTAATTAACAGTATACATATGAAGGAATGCTTCATCCAGTGTGCAATATGTAATATGCTTATTCAATAGGGTAGGCAATAGCCGTTATAGTTCTGTATACTGGAGAAATACATTAAGAAACACTTCCCAATGCCACGATCAGATCAACTTTGACTGTAATGACACAATTAAAGTTTAAAAACAAGTTCAAATAAAGTTCTAAAGAATTGGTAATGAAGTGTTATTGTAAAAGTAAATACAACATAAATAGTATCAATCATGAGTTATTTGAATATCTTTGGGAAGACGTCTGTAGTGCACAGCAGGTGAAGCACTGTATCTTCTCCGTAACCCCACCATAAAGGACTGCCCGTGAAATGTTAATAGTCTGCCAACAACATGGCTGCGTTCATTTAACTGTTGTTGAGAAAACACTTCACCACAACTATATTTGCATGTTATATGTAAATATACAGTACATTAGAATTGCAGGTCGGCACTGAGGCCTATGACAAGAATATTGAAGGTTGGGTTGTTGCACCACTGTACGTGTAATGGCCTTGTCACATGTTTTACTGTTGTCTAGACTGTAGTCCATTTATCTCAACTTTGTGGAAGAGAATGCCTTCCTGGAGTTTAACTTTTTGGAGCATCTATAGTAAATGTATAATTTGCAGTCAATTATTGTTCACTAATAGGTGCTTCCAGGGACAGCTCATCTCAAAATCAGCCAACTTTTGAAATCTGAAAACATCTTGATTTTGGATTGAATATTTAATGTGACAATGTAATCTGCTTTGTCATATTGTAAGAGCGTATTATAAACAAATATGGTCTGTCTGTGAAAGGTTGTCATAGTGCTCACCTGCAGCATCAGTTTGACAAACAATAGACTCAGCTCTTTATACAGTGACCTATATTCAGCTTCTCTTTATTGACCACTACCTGGAAAAGGCTGGATTATGATGGCTAATAAAAACAATGACACCAAATAACTGTACAACACCATGTTTTACAGTGCATGACCTATGTGGGCACAGTGACAGGCTGAATGAGAAACATAAATTATACCAAGTCTTCCTCAATCCTAAACAAAAGCAGTTTACCAAGAACCAGATCCCCGAATGAGATTTCACTAGAGATATGTGACACTTGGCAGTTTAGGCCATGGCTTTGGTTCAGCTCAGGATGCCAAGTCTCACCACCTGCATGCTTTGTGTTAACTCTCAGTGCTGTCTACTATTTGTCTGCCTACCATCTAATCTGAGCCGTCTGAAGACTGCCTGTCTTCATGGAAGTAGACTGCAGGTATTGTATTTCCTGACCGTTTAGTTTGGCATGTCCCTATCATCAGGTAACAGTTTCCATTTACTACAATCTCCTGGTCTGTTCAAGATTAACTTATTAATGATCCAATGTGTGAACTATTCAGCAGTGAGTAATACAGTTCCATGTCAGCTAGGCAAAGCTTTAGGGAAACTTGCCCCTGATCAATATTCACTACATGTGCATCTTATCACCCAACAAAATAAAAAGCTCATTACAGAATATATTTACCTGCAATCATGATGATAAGCTTACAGATGAAGGAAATAAACGGACAAACAAATTATCACTGACAAATGTAACTTTTGGTAAGCAGTAAACAAGTGCAGGCAGGTCACACTTCCCTATACTGAAGGTTCTGGAGAATCACTCTGTGGAGTTTTATCTCAAGGGATTTAAGTTACAACCCATGTGAGGTGATTACAGTACACTAGCGTGTAGATGTACTGCACCTTGTCACATATTACTATGATACACAAGCATTTCACTACACTCGCAATAACCTCTGCTAACCATGTACAGTATATGTGACCAATACAATTTGATTAGATTTCATTTCATTATAAAAGGAGCTTACCAACATTTGTTTTGCTTCTCTTTCAAAGGGGAAGTTTGTATATCAAAACAAAACAGGGCCCATGAGGAGTACATTTGTCCATGATCATATTTACTTTGTAAACAAAAGCATATGCCATTTATTTTCGGACTTCAAATGCAAGCCACAGTTATTTAAAGCCTAGTGTATATTCAGTCATCTTCTCTAACGCTGTATGAACGGCACTGTAACAGTTTTGTCTAATGCTCAATTAGAATTACAGGCAATCAAAGCTTGACACACAGTTAGATAAATGAATCAAACCATCACATTCTAGTCTGAAAGACACCTAAAAGTAGTGCCTACATTGCTTTGTTACAGTTCGAATACCCACTGTCTGCATAGCCAAAACACCAATTCACTCCTAAGCCCAGCCATTTCAGCCATTGTTTTGATTGCGCTATTCAGTCAGTATAACAGCGACTAACAACATAGAAGCAAAGCTGGTTGCCTAGCAATGCTCAGCATGGTTTCCTACCAGAGCTATGGACTGGGTTCCGACCAGGATGGGAGGTGTCGTGTCTCTCTCTCTCTCTCTCTCTCTCTTTCTCTCTCTCTCTCTCCTCTCAGATGACTCCAGGTAGGTGAGCTGGTAGCTAGCTGTGTTTCTCTCCACAAATGAGTGGAGTGTTGTTTTCAGTGCTAGAAGCTGTGCTCTTTTGCTTCCCAAAACTTTAAAAAAGTTCCAGCCCACACACACACCAAGGTGCTGCCCCAGCAGTGGTTATTTTATGCTGTCAGCTTCCTTGTCCTATCCTTATCCCTCCCCAATTGGCTACCAGGACAGGTTTGGGACAGATAGGAATTTGCATACGAATGCTGAGTGAATTACAACACTTCTGACATACTGTAGGTGTTACTTTCACTCTTTGGGCTCTCTCTCTGGTCTCTGGTCTGGTCTCTAGTCACTCTCTCTTTCTCTCTCTATCTCTCTCTCTGTCTTTGTTTCTCACATGCACGGCCACACACACATACAAACACAGAATGTCGCTAGGTGGCATGAAGTTCGCATTGTCTCAAACCTGATGATGTTTCTGTCTCAGAACATTTGGCTAAAGATAGACTCTGAAAATATATTTGACTAACCTTTCGAAGCTAACAGCAAGAACGGTGGCCAACATGTTCCTTTTGTATTATTCATACACTTACGTTTTTTTATCGTCCTACGCATAATTAGATTTCCTTCGGCTAATTGTCCATGAGAGAACCCTGTTTTCATATGAATACTTTGTGACATTGAATCAGTGTAGACATACCGTTTGCTACAGTAACACAATTCCCATTATCTGCTGTACCTTCTGATGAAGAAAGAAAAAAAGGGGGAACACTGATCTGTGTGTCTAGGACACCACCATGTCTCACCTCAACAGGAGAGCACTGTGGTTGGAGAGTGGAAGATGCTTTGACCAGTCCTGTATTGTGGATACTCTGTTCTCCTACCAGCACCAGAAGTTTGAAGGCGACACACCATTCGGTGCTCAGAGCTTCTACCTATATGTTTACACTTCAACTTATAGTTTTTTTTTTCTGTCTGACACAGACACCAGAAAAACACATGCGCATAGTGAGATGAGTGTTCAATGTGATCTAATTGCTGCTGGTGCCTTTGTTAGATCTGATGTGTGGCATGCTGAGAGCTTCTCCTGCTGCTCTTATCATGTGATTCTCTTTGTCTGTTCCGTGGAAACTGCATTAGCTGATTGATAGAGATAGAGATAGTCATATTACTGTGTTATTCAGAGACACTATCAAGCCTCTATTCAAATCCACCAAACCCTGTTGCCCGGGCAACCTAATTATCTAACAGAACATGAATTACTGGCTAATTAGACAGTTCAATGTTTGAGTGACTTTATGCCTTTGACATTTATATTTGATGTATCTTACTTTGATCTCTACAAACATAGTTTGAATAACACAACAGTAAATAACATCAGAATACTGTGTATAGAGAATTTAGTTAATCACATGCAGCTCTTTAGTGAACCATGTCACCCTTTTTACTTGCAGTAGTTGTTTTTTGAAAATGATCAGAAGAAGTACAAATAGTCTATTTCTGCTTGTTGCCAATTAGGATATTGACAAATGTAACATTGCCACACTCATCTATGTTCTTAAAGCACACAGATAACTCTCTTTGGAGTTCAGCGGAGCTTAGATTGGAGCACTAACAGCTTCATGTCATTGACTGAACATTTAGAAATGCTGAAACTGTATAATAGGCTGAAGCAAGGAGAGGTCAGAGAGGGAAGTATATGTCAAGTTTCTTCCAACAAAGTATATCCATGTCATTCATGAGTCACATGTTTACCTAAGCAAAGCTATCATTCTTCAACGAAACTCTTTCCTTATGGGAGGGGCAGAACTGTATGATATTAGTGACAATAATAACAACTTGTAGGCCAACTTATTCAGTCCTATGAGAAAAAAACTCAATATGTACAGTATGTCATTAAATGTATAAATCAGTACAACACAGGTTCTCTATGTTTCAAATGAGTTTTCCCCTTCTCTCTGTTGATCTAATTAACTGTAGATTTTGTTCTCTCCTTCTCTCTGTTGATCTAATTAACTGTAGATTTAGTTCTCTCCTTCTCTCTGTTGATCTAATTAACTGTAGATTTAGTTCTCTCCTTCTCTCTGTTGATCTAATTAACTGTATATTTTGTTCTCTCCTTCTCTCTGTTGATCTAATTAACTGTAGATGTAGTTCTCTCCTTCTCTCTGTTGATCTAATTAACTGTAGATTTAGTTCTCTCCTTCTCTCTGTTGATCTAATTAACTGTAGATTTAGTTCTCTCCTTCTCTCTGTTGATCTAATTACCTGTAGATTTAGTTCTCTCCTTCTCTCTGTTGATCTAATTACCTGTAGATTTAGTTCTCTCCTTCTCTCTGTTGGTTTAATGACTCATGACTTTTTACGTGGCACAATCATAGGATGCCATCTTTCCAACAAGCCAGATCTATACATTTCTACCCTGCTAGAGCTGCCGTTGTCAACTGTAAGGGCTGTTAATGTGAAGTGGAAACGTCTAGGAGCAGCAACATCTCAGCAGCGAAGTAGTAGGCCATACAAGCTCACAGAATGGTACCACTGAGTGCTGAAGTGCGTAAAAATAATCTGTCCTCACTACCGAGTTCACTCACAACCGAGTTCCAAACTGCCTCTGGAAGCAACGTCAGCAAAATAACTGTTAGTCTGGAGACTCAAGAAATGGGTTTTCATGGCCGAGAAGCCGCACACAAGCCTAAGATCACCATGTGCAACGTCAAGCTTTGGCTGGAGCAGTGTAATGCTCGCCATCATTGGAGTCTGGAGCAGTGGAAACATTCTCTGGACTGATTAATCATGCTTCACCATCTGGCACTCCGATGGACGAATCTGGGTTTGAAAAGTAAATCTTGACCAAGAGGAGCACTACTGGCCCGAATGCACAGTGCCAAATGTAAAGTTCGGTGGAGGAAGAATAATGTTTCGGACTAGGCCCCTTTCCAGTGAAGGGAAATCTTAACGCTATAGCATACATTCTAGATGATTCTGCGCTTCCAACTTTGTGACAACAGTTTGGGAAAGGCCCTTTCCTGTTTCGGAATATCCCGTGCACAAAGCGAGGTCCATACAGAAATTATTTGTTGAGATTGTTCCAGCAATGTTCCAACATTTAGCGGAAAGCCTTCCCAGAAGAGTGAGGGCTCTTATAGCAGCAAATGGGGGACCATCTCCAGATTAATGGCCATGATTTTGGAATGAGATGTTCGACGAGCATGTGTCCACATACGTTTGGCCATGTACTGTACTGTACCTGGCCTTAGTCCTGGGAGGAGCAGGGTGGATTGCTGCCCTCTGCTGGCTTAGGTAACTCTCTGCAGTTCTCTACATGTGACTGGGACCAGTTCCCACAACACTGCTGCCTCTGAGGTAATGAATGAGGAAACCCAGCATTACCGTGATGGTCTCTGAGAACCCCCCTGTACCCCTTCCTGCGTCCCCTGTCCCCGTCCCTGTCTCCCCAAGCTACTCAGCCTGCTTGGTAAAACCCACCATTGCTGATCTCCAGCTCAACACCCCAGCTACTCCCCGCTGCCTATTTGTAACACAGGTGCTGTTTGCCGGCTGTTTTGGAGCAGTTTTTCATCTTCCTTGTAAAGGGTAAAGTCCCTCCAGGGTGTAATTTGGGGGCTTAAGTCGTGCTTGGTGCCGTCCAACTATGTACGGCTGACCAGATTTGACTTTTGTAAGATTAATACGGACATCAGTGGTGAACTGGAGACGCAAGCTATTTATTACAGCCGATGGCTTGGCCTGTTTTTCCCCTCTCCCTCGCAACTGTATCCCTTCTTTCCCCGTGTTCAAGTCTTGCTTTCACTATTTTTGTGCCGTTGTGAGAAGAGTCGAGTATTTGGCAGCTCATTTCATGCATCTCTGTTCCGCCTTTTCCGGGTGGATGGGGGTAGGTTGATGATACAGAGGTCCATTGGGGAAAATAGGAGAGAGAAAAGAGAGACAGAGAAGGAGAGATCAAAGTCTGTTATATCAACTCTTTGGAGGCTGTGTGAATTGCCATACCAAAGGAGTGAAAAGTAGAGCGATAAACTGTACATACTACTTCTTTCACTTTGAACTTCTAGATTTGATATAGATACACATATTCCTAGATGAAAGTATATAGCACTACAATTCTACAGCATTTAATCATACAATGCATTCGGAAAGTATTCAGACCCTTCACTTTTTCCACATTTTGTTACGATACAGCCTTATTCTAAACATTTTTTTTTTAAATACTCAGCAATCTACACACAATAACCCATAATGACAAATTGAAAGCAGTTTTTCAGAAATGTTTGCAAATTTATAAAATAGAAAAACAGAAATATGTTATTTAGATAAGACCCTTTGCTATGAGACTCGAAATTGAGCTCAGGTGCATCCTGTTTCAATTGATCATCCTTGAGATGTTTCTACAACTTAATTGGAATCCACCTGTGGTAAATTCAATTGACTGGACATGATTTGGAAAGGCACACACCTGTCTATATGCGGTCCCACAGTTGACAGTGCATGTCAGAGCAAAAACCAAGCCATGAGGTCGAAAGAAGGCACAGATCTGGGTAAGGGTACCATAAAATGCCTGGTCTGAAGGTCTCCAAGAACACAGTGGCCTCCACCATTCTTAAACGGAAGAAGTTTGGAACCACCAAGACTCTTCCCAGAGCTGGCCACCCGGCCAAACTGAACAATCGGGGAAGAAGGGCCTTGGTCAGGGAGGTGACCAAGAGGTGACCAAGAACCTGATGGTCACTCTGACAGAGCTCCAGAGTTCCTCTGTTAAGATGTAGAACCTTCCAGAAGGACAACCATCTCTGCAGCACTCTACCAATCAGGCCTTTATGGTAGATAGGCCAGACGGATGTCACGTTCTGACCTTAGTTCCTTTGTTATGTCTTTGTTTTAGTTTGGTCAGGGCGTGAGTTGGGGTGGGTAGTCTATGTTCTTTTTTCTATGTTGTGTTTATATGTTTGGCCTGGTATGGTTCTCAATCAGAGGCAGGTGTCGTTCATTGTCTCTGATTGAGAATCATACTTAGGTAGCCTTTTCCCAGCTGTGTTTTGTGGGTGATTATTTTCTGTCTAGTGTTTTATGCACCTTTCAAGACTGTTTCGTTTTTAGTTTATTGCACGTTGTTATTTTATATTTTCAGTGTTCAGTCAATGAACATCATGAACACATACCATGCTGCGCATTGGTCCGACATTTTTTACTCCTCGTCAGAGGAGGACAGAGAATATTGTCACAACAGAAGCCAGTCCAAAGTAAAAGGGGAATGACAGTCCGCTTGGAGTTTGCCAAAAGGCACCTAAAGGACTCTCAGACCATGAGAAACAAGATTCTCTGGTCTGATGAAACCAATATTAAACTCTTTGGCCTGAATGCCAAGCGCCACATCTGGAGGAAACCAGGCACCGCTCATCACCTGTCCAATGCCATACCTACGGTGAAGTATGGTGGTGGCAGCAACATGCTGTGGGGACGTTTTTCAGCAGTAGGGACTGAGAGATTAGTCAGAATAGAGGGAAAGATAAACGGCGCAAAGTACAGCTAGATGCTTGATGTAAACCTGCTCCAGAGACCCCAGGACCTCAGACTGGGGCAAAGGTTTACCTTCCAACAGAACAACGACCATAAAAACAAAGCCAAGAGAATGCAGGAGTGCCTTCAGGAGAAGTACCTGAATGTCCTTGAGTTGCCCTGCCAGAGCCCAGACTTGAACTTGTTTGAACATCTCTGGAGAGACCTGAAAATTGCTGTGCAGCGACGCTCCCCATCCAACCTGGCAGAGCTTGAGAGGATCTGCAAAGAAGAATGGGGGAAATACATTTGCTAAAATTTCTAAAAGCCTGTTTTTGATTCGTCATTGTGGGGTATTTTGTGGAGCTTTAAAAATAATACATTTTAGAATAAGGCTGTAATGTAACAAAATGTGGAACAAGTGTAGGGGTCTGAAAACTTTCCAAATGCACTGTATAACAGGCCTAAGGAACAATAGTACAGCCCTCTATAGGGTCCTCTCTGAAGCCCCTAATACCTAATTACAGTCAGTGGTCATGACCATCATGGCCAAGATAACTGTCAGTCAGTCCGTCCAGGCGAGACTGGAGTGGAAGGGTGGGTACAGGATCTGCCGCAATGCTCTAACGAGCACGGAACACATCCCTTGGTCCTCCTTTCGCCTCCCTCGCTCATTAACAGCTTATCATGCCTGTTAGTGTCATCTTTAAAAATTCACATTCTGAATTTGATGCACGGGGGAAAAATATGAATAATTTTATTAGCGTCAATTCCAGCTACAAATGACGATTTCTCTGGCTCAATTGTTATTTGTCGTTGTTTCCCTCCCAGAGAATGAGCGAGAACAATGGCTGTATAGTTACAGTAATGAGCACCGCAAGAGAAGAGTGAATTATTATAATCTTTCCTCTTTCTCTGGTGAATATGGAGCTGGTCTCTTTGTTAAATGTTTAACAGGACGAATGGGTTAAAAAGAGAGTGAAAGAACACTGATTGTGTGTGTGCATGCTTGTGTGTGTTTGAGCGTGTGTGGATGCGTGTATGTTACATATTATGACAGGTCAGGTCCCTGTATTGAGAGTACCAATGATTTCAAATATCATGTCACAGTGTCTTTGTTAGTCTAGGTTGGAAGACTGTTACCTGGACTGTGAGAGTGTGACTCCCTCATAAACCCATAGGTGACACTGTTGTCTCAGGAACAGCAGCGGATTTCTGAAAACATGGAGAGCCCAAGGAAGAGAGAAATGACAATAAATAAGTGATGAAGCCACTGCATGTGCTTCTAGTCACACATGCATTCAGGAACCATACCCTGGGATGCGCTATTCATGTGACATAATGAATAAATAATGATGATTCAGTACAGTCTAGTACTGTGTCTAACTCGTACTTCATGAAGGCATCTAATTCCTGTGATTCTCCTATTCGGAGATACTTTTTCTAATGACAGAGAGAGGAAGGAAAAGGAAAGAGAGATTATTGATGTGTGTGAGGCTGTATGTTTGCCCTACTAAAGCTCCAGCCAGCCCCCTGTGTTTAAATTAACCAAACTCAGAGACAAGCCACCACATATATCTGCCCCAGGGCCAACAACTTCCTCTCTCTGACCCAGCTAGTAGCATACCACTAGATCAAACAGACGATATACCTCCCCTGATTGGATCCAACATAGTACCACAGCCCATGAAGAGAAGGCTTGAAACAATGAAGAAGCATCTCAGAAGTAGCGTAGTAGTTATGAGAAGAACTGGACAAGACAATAATAGTACAAGTCATACCCTTGCATACTGTTCTGTTGCACTGCAAAATGCTAACTTCCAGACATAAATGCAAGGGAAGCAAATCAGCCCAAAAGAGACTGTGTTGAGAGGTTTTCTTTTCTTTTTTGCTTTGTGTCTGTTGAGAGTTTGGGGAATACCATATTTTTGGGCAACTCAGTGAAACAAAACAGTTTAGCTCTGAAACATGTTGGCTACAATTAAAAGTTAATGTGATGGTGTTTTGTGTCAGTCTGCAATATGTGCGAAGTGGTAAAACAATGCTGCCGAACAGTACAATGTACAGAACAGAACAATGGGATTATAAAGAGGGCAAACAACCAAATGCTTTTAGTTGCTTTTGTTTTGTCTGTTTCCACTGCTGCTCTATATTCATGATGGCAAATGACTGATGAAGTACTCTATCTCACGGCAGATGTTGAAGCTCTCCCAGTGCCCCCCCCCCCCTGTTCTATCTTTCTTTTTGGCTAAAAGTGGTATTGCACAGAAGGTGGTCTAGAGGGACAGAGTGGAAGAAAAGGAGAAAACCGAGATTGAAAAGGAGAGAGAGGAGGGGTATGATGAGAGGAACAATTAGCACGGGTGAGTCAGGTAACTAATTATGTGTGTTGTCGTGACTGACTGACTGAGGATACATTCTCTCCTCAAGTTTCTCTGTTTTACAAAACATTGTTAGCTGGTTGTGGAATGACTTTTTGCTCACATAGATTACCATAACAACGATTATCTGGCAGTGAAACACTGCTTTTCCCTCAAGACCAGAACAACATCTAACAGCATATTTATTTAATTGTAGTTGTATTAATTGTTTATCTACGGATACAAATTAACTAGAGTTGAAACTAGCAGATTGTGTAGCGTTATAGTGAAATGTAAAACAGATATATCAATAATCCCACCAACAGTCTCAGTACGGAATTCCAATACCAATGCCCAAATGTTGTAGCCATACCCTTTGGTGTCATTGATGTATCGTTGATGTGTCGCTCAAGATTATTCAAGATTTGGGTGGAATCCATTCAAAGTGCAATGGATGACCAGGTTCAGGGACATTACCTAGCTATCTAACCAACTAACCATCATTCCCAAAGGTATCACTCCCCAGAGGGATTCAGACATTCCATTCCCACTATGTGGTGCAGTTCTTATGGGTACAAATGAGCACAGCAGAATCAGTATTTCACAGACCTCACGTCTGAAAGATGGAGGGAGGAAAGAGGAGGAAGGGGATAGATGGAAGGGACATGTCCTTCACTCTCTCACTCCTCTCAGTCTTCTCCGATCACCCTATCTTTGCAAACAGCTGAAAAGACTGATTTACATTATTGGAGCTAATCAAAGTTGAATGAGGAAAAGCGCTGAGGTGAGACAACAGAAATTACCTTACTTCACCCTGCCTGCTCTCTCTCCCTCTCTCAGGGACCTTTGTATTCCTCCTGTACTGTGGATGATAGAGAAATATTGAGGTAGAGAAGGAGGGAGGGAATGTAGAGGAGGTAGGGTAACCACAAGGGTCCATGGTCCAGGCCTCAGGTTAGAGAGAGACTTTTTATTTCAAATGACATACTATTCTTCATCGTCAACATTGACCACCATAACTGTAATAATTTATTGATTTATTTTTATTTCACCTTTATTTAACCAGATAGGCCAGTTGAGAACAAGTTCTCATTTACAACTGCTATCTGGCCAAGATAAGGCAAAGCATTGCCAAAAAAACAACACTACAGAGTTACACATAAACAAACGTACAGTCAATAACACAATATAAAAATCTATGTACAGTGTGTGCAAATGTAGAAGAGTAGGGAGGTAGGCAATAAATAGGCCATAGAGGTGAAATAATTACAATTTAGCATTAAAACTGAAGTGATAGATGTGCAGATGATGATGTACAAGGAGAGATACTGGGGTGCAAAAGAGCAAGAGGGTAAGTAAATATATGGGGATGAGGTAGTCGGGTGTGCTATTTACAGATTGGCTGTGTACAGGTACAGTGATTGGTAAGCTGCTCTGACAGCTGATGCTTAAAGTTAGAGAGGGAAAAATAAGACTCCAGCTTCAGTGGAGCAGAGAAATGGAAGGAAAGGTGGCCAAAGGAAGTGTTGGCTTTGTGGATGACCAGTGAAATATACCTGCTGGAGCGTGTGCTACGAGTGGGTGTTGCTATGGTGACCAGTGAGCTGAGATAAGGATGGGGCTTTACCTAGCAAAAACGTATAGATGACCTGGAGCCAGTGGGTTTGGCGATGAGCATACAGGTCGCAATGGTGGGTAATACTGTATATGGGGCTTTGGTGACAAAACAGATGGCACTGATAGACTACATCCAGTTTGCTGAGTAGAGTGTTAGAGGCTATTTTGTAGATGACATCGCAGTCAAGGATCGGAAGTCAAGGATAGTCAGTTTTACGAGGGTGTTTGGCAGCATGAGTGGTAGATTTACGAGGGTATGTTTGGCAGCATGTGTGGCAGTTTTATGACGGTATGTTTGGCAGCATGAGTGGTAGATTTACGAGGGTATGTTTCGCAGCATGAGTAGTAGATTTACGAGGGTATGTTTGGCAGCATTTATTTTTCATTTATTATTATTTATTTTTTCTTAAGGGGTGGATCAGCTTAATATTGAGGAAAGATTGTTGCTTCCGTCAATGTAATTGTCTGCATCATTTCCGATCCCCCATATATTTTTGGGGTAAATATATATATATATTCATATACATACACACATGAATACACATACACATACAGTGGGGCAAAAAAGTATTTAGTCAGCCACCAATTGTGCATGTTCTCCCACTTAAAAAGATGAGAGAGGCCTGTAATTTCCATCCTAGGTACACTTCAACTATGACAGACAAAATTTCTGGCTCTCACATACCTGTAACTTCTACTTTAAGAGGCTCCTCTGTCCTCCACTCGTTACCTGTATTAATGGCACCTGTTTGAAGTTGTTATCAGTATAAAAGACACCTGTCCACGACCTCAAACAGTCACATTCCAAACTCCACTATGGCCAAGACCAGAGAGCTGTCAAAGGACACCAGAAACATAATTGTAGACCTGCACCATGCTGGGAAGACTGAATCTGCAATAGGTAAGCAGCTTGGTTTGAAGAAATCAACTGTGGGAGCAATTATTAGGAAATGGAAGACATACAAGACCACTGATAATCTCCCTCGATCTGGGGATCCACGCAAGATCTCACCCCGTGGGGTCAAACTGAACACAAGAACGGTGAGCAAAAATCCCAGAACCACACGGGGGGACCTAGTGAATGACCTGCAAAGAGCTGGGACCAAAGTAACAAAGCCTACCATCATTGACACACTACGCCGCCAGGGACTCAAATCCTGCAGTGCCAGACGTGTCCCCCTGCTTAAGCCAGTACATGTCCAGGCCCGTCTAAAGTTTGGATTATCCAAAAGAAGATTGGGAGAATGTCATATGGTCAGATGAAACCGAAATCTAACTTTTTGGAAAAAACTCAACTCGTCTCGTTTGGAGGACAAAGAATGCTGAGTTGCATCCAAAGAACACCATACCTACTGTGAAGCATGGTGGTGGAAACATCATGCTTTGGGGCTGTTTTTCTGCAAAGGGACCAGGACGACTGATCCGTGTAAAGGAAAGAAGGAATGGGGCCATATATCATGAGATTTTGAGTGAAAACCTCCTTCCATCAGCAAGGGCATTGAAGATGAAACGTGGCTGGGTCTTTCAGCATGAAAATGATCCCAAACACACCGCCCGGGCAACGAAGGAGTGGCTTCGTAAGAAGCATTTCAAGGTCCTGGAGTGGCCTCGCCAGTCTCCAGATCTCAATCCCATAGAAAATCTTTGGAGGGAGTTGAAAGTCCATGTAGCCCAGCAACAGCCCCAAAACATCACTGCTCTAGAGGAGATCTGCATGGGGGAATGGCCCAAATACCAGCAACAGTGTGTGAAAACCTTGTGAAGACTTACAGAAAACGTTTGACCTCTATCATTGCCAACAAAGGGTATATAACAAAGTATTGAGATACACTTTTGTTATTGACCAAATACTTATTTTCCACCATAATTACAAATAAATTCTGACCCTTTCTATTCTCATAGCTTCTACAGATTGTACATTTAAAAATAAAATTATTGTTAAAATAATAATAATATTATTGATTGATTGACCATGGCTTTTCAAATCTGTCACACCCTGACATTAGTATTCTTTCTTTTCTTTATTATTTTGGTTAGATCAAGGTGTGACATGGGTGATATGTGTGTTTTTGTCTTATTCTAGGGTGTTTGACCTGTCTAGCAGTTTTTGTAGATTTCTGGGGTTGTTTTCATCTAGGTGTTTATGTTGGTCTATGGTTGCCTAGATTGGTTCTCAATTAGAGGCAGGTGTTTATCGTTGTCTCTGATTGGGAACCATATTTAGGGAGCATTCTTCTTTGGGTATTTTGTGGGTTATTTTTTTTTTATGTGTAGTTGCCTGTGTCAGCACTCGTTATCATAGCGTCACTTTGTTTAAGTGGTTTTCATTAATAAAGAAGAATGTTTTCTAACCACGTTGCACTTTGGTCTACTCCACGATTGTGACACAAAATCACCCAGTATTGCTATCTCCATCGTTAGTTCTACGTAAGCAAATGTTGCCATTCCTGGACCTGTGACCGAGCTACATATGGACAATACCAAAATAAATTATCTAATGGCTCTGCCTTCTCACAGCAAAATCTGCAGAGCTGGGAAGATTGTATCCCCCATATTTATAACATTCTATTGGTTACAATAATTTTGTATAGTAAAAAAAATGGAAGTTTTGAATCCGGCGTTTGTTTTGCGTATCAATTCACAAACCATGGGCCATGGAATGGATACATCGCAAATCTCTTCCCAACTATTTTGCAATTTATATGGCACAGCTGTCCGTTTTTGGTCCTTAAATGAAATTGGTATATATTTTTATTTATCACACTTTTCTTGAACCATTTATGTTCTTTAATATGAGATTGAGGTCATCTAGCTTAGATTGTAGGATGGCAGGTGTGTTAAGCATGTCCCAGTTTAGGTCACCAAACAGTACGAACTATGGAGATTGATGGGGGGTCAACAATTCACATATGGTGTCCAGGGCACAGCTGGGGGCTGAAGGGGGTCTATAACAAGCGACAACGGTGAGACTTGTTTCTGGAAAGGTGGATTTTTACAAGTAGAACCTCAAATTGTTTAGGCATAGACCTGGAAAGTATCTCTGCAGTAGATTGCAACTCCGCTCCCTTTGGCAGTTCTATCCTGTCAGAAAATGTTAGAGTTGGGGATGGACATTTCTGGATTTTTGGTGACCTACCTAAGCCAGGATTCAGACACTGCTAGGTTATCTGGGTTGGCGGAGTGTGCTAAAGCAATGAATAAAACAAACTTAGAGAGGAGGCTTCTTATGTTTACATGCATGAAAACAAGGCTTGTATTGTTACAGAAGTCAACAAATGAGATCACCTGGGGAATGGGAGTGATGCTGGGAGCTGCAGGGCCTGGGGTAACCTCTACACCACCAGAGGAACAGAGGAGGAGTAGAATAAGAGTGTACGGCTAAAGGCTATAGGAACTGGTTGTCTAGTGCATTCGGAACAGAGAGTAAAATGAGCAGATTTCTGGGCGTGGAAGAATAGATTCAAGGCATAATGTACAGACAATGTATGGTAGGATGTGAGTAGAGTGGAGGTAAACCTAGGCATTGGGTGACGATGAGAGAGGTTTTTGTCTCTAGAGGCCCCATTTAAGCCAGGTGAGGTCACTGCATGTATGGGGAGTGGAACAAAAAGGCTAGCTAAGGCATATTGAGCAGGGCTGGAGGCTCTACAGTGAAATAAGACAATAATCACTAACAAAAAAACAGCAATAGACAAGGCATATTGACATTAGGGAAAGGCATGCGTAGCTGAGTGATCATAGGGTCCAGTGAGTAGCTAGGCGAGCTGGAGACACAGAGATTCAGACAGCTAGCAGGCCGGGGTTAGCAGGCTAGCAGAGGGTCCAGGCCAATTGACAAAAGAGGAATTGAAGCCCGGGAATTGTCTGATGGATCTCTTCGGCTAGCCGTGAGATGGGCCTAGCTCGAGGCTTGCTCCATGCTAACTGGTGCTTGCTTCGGGACAGAGAGGTGAATGCACCAATTTGTAAGTCGCTCTGGATAAGAGCATCTGCTAAATGACTTAAATGTAAATGTAATGTTAGCCAGGAGTA
This sequence comes from Oncorhynchus keta, assembly GCF_023373465.1. Classification (NCBI taxonomy): domain Eukaryota; kingdom Metazoa; phylum Chordata; class Actinopteri; order Salmoniformes; family Salmonidae; genus Oncorhynchus; species Oncorhynchus keta. The sequence goes on from NC_068437.1 coordinate 34,206,391, forward strand.
GCCACTCGGATAGCAGCTAGCTAGCTGCGATGATCCTGTGCAAAGGTTCAGAGCTTGCAGTAGGAATCCGGAGATGTGGTAGAAAAAGCAGTCCGACATTCTCTGGGTTGATATCGCGCTGTGCGGACTGGCAGGAATTGACCGGGCTGAGGCTGGTTGATGTCCAAGTTAACGGTGATGAACACTAGCAGTGGCTAACTGACCACAAGCTAGTAGCTAGTTAGCTGGCTAGCTTCTGACGGGGATTCTGGTTCAAAAGTATGTGAAATTGCAGATCCACACCACATTGTGTGAGGCGGGTTGCAGGGGAGTATGTTCAGCCCGTAGATGGAAATTGAGATAAATATATACGAAATATATACGAAGAAAATGATATATACACGGGATGGGCCAAGACAAGACAAAACAGACGTCCGACTGCTACGCCATCTTGGTAATCCATCACTGATTTTTTTCCCCCTTTAACAAATGAGTATCGTTGAAGTTGAGAGTTCCAATTCCATGACTTTAACGGCTTGGACTACTTTGAGCTGTGTGTGTGTGTGTGTGTGTGTGTATGTGTGTGTGCATACTTTAGAGTGTGTGCCTAGCTGAATGTCCTTATGGATTTTAGGTATATCATGGTGCTGAAAATGAACCAAAGCAAAGGAGAGAGGGACTGTAGGGAGCCGAGGGGAGTGGATGTCCAGCGTACGAGGGATGACAGGTAAGGAATTATTGAGCCTGTGCCAGTAAAGCCTGGCTTTGAGCAGATCCCCATAACTAGAGCAGCCTGATCGCTAGAAATATACTTCAATTTTGGATGTTTGAAAAGGTATATGCCTTCCTCTACACTCACACAAAATGATTAAATGATTGACCAGCACTGGGTGTGAACTTGTGATGCTCAGAATATAAGCTTGCTGCTCAAACCACTGTGTCACGACAGTTCACAATGCTCTAGCAAGACGTGTGTTGTGACGTTGTATTAGTTAATGTGACGACTGTTGCTCATCGAATGATTAAAGTTTCTAATTGCGTGATTAACTGAATCAAGCAATTGTTAACTCAGTAACCTGGGGCACCATGGGAAAAATAGTTTTTATTGAGTTTCTATTTCCCAAATTAACCTCTTGGTCCTACCTGGCACGCAGGCGTCCCATCTGGAGCTCTGGAAATGCAAATGCGCTACGCTAAATGCTAATAGTATTAGTTAAAACTCAAACGTTCATTAAAATACACATGCAGGGTATTGAATTAAAGCTACACTCGTTGTGAATCCAGGCAACGAGTCAGATTTTTAAAATGCTTTTCGGCGAAAGCATGAGAAGCTATTATCTGATAGCATGTAACACCCCAAAAGACCCGCAGGGGACGTAAACAAAATAATTAGCATAGTCGTCGCTACACAAACCACACAAATAAAATATAAAACATTCATTACCTTTGACCATCTTCTTTGTTGGCACTCCTAGATGTCCCATAATCACTATTGGGTCTTTTTTTTCGATTAAATCGGTCCATATATAGCCTAGATATCGATCTATGAAGACTGTGTGATAAACGGAAAAAAATAGCGTTTCATAACGTAACATCATTTTTTAAAATTCAAAAAGTCGACGATAAACTTTCACAAAACACTTCGAAATACTTTTGTAATGCAACTTTAGGTATTAGTACACGTTAATAAGCGATACAATTCATCAGGAGGCGATGTCAATTCTATAGGTGTCTGTTTCGAAAAAATGTCTTGGAGAGAGCTCGACCAAAACATCTGGTCGGAGACCGGAGGGAATCGATTCCCTTGATTCAGTTAGACCAAGAATCAATTGCGAATCAAATGACAAGACTCTAGACAACGTGTGGAAGCTGTAGGCACTGAAACCTCGGCCTCATTTAATTCGATTCACTTTGAACAATTCCTTGAAGTCGCGGATGGATATTTTTTTCCATTTTCAGTGATCAGATATTCCTGCACTTTTCGATGAAACACACGTTCTGTTATAGTCACAGCCGTGATTTAACCAGTTTTATAAACGTCTGAGTGTTTTCTATCCACACATACTAATCATATGCATATACTATATTCCTGGCCTGAGTAGCAGGGCGCTGAAATGTTGCGCGATTTTTAACAGAATGTTCGAAAAAGTAGAGGGTCGACTTAACAGGTTAACTCAAAGAATATCAGAATATCGATTTTACAAAAGCCGCTAATTAACCAGTTACCTCTACCAATCTCGTTCTGAAAGTCATATAGCCCGTGAATTTGCACTGACCCAGGTCTCACCAATGAGTTCGTACCACACCAATCTTAGTTGAATATTTATTTACTAAAAAGCTAAAATGATGATAAAAGATACATATAGACAAAACACATTATAGGCTATTGATTAGAACTTAGTATAACAGGCCAACACACTATGGCGCATGTTACCCAAAATGGGGATTTCAAAGAGAGAGAGGAAAAATAAAGTACACAAGAGAAATATACATTTGGTTGAATTTGTCAGCTATGCTTATTCTAACCCTAGCCTTGCCCCAAACTGCCGCTCTTATGGGTCAGAATATAATGATGTAATTACGTGGGGATGATCTCCGAGGATTCTCTGCGTGGACCTTTCAGGGGAACGTTCAGGCTGCTCGCTGACGTACCTCTCCGGCGCGACCTCTCTGATCGTCCTCCCGATGTCAGTGTCCTTTTGGCTTAGGAGTCTGTTCCCTCACCCTTGCTATGGAAGGGTTATTCTGAGGACAGACAGCTCTGTAGCTCAGAGCTCACAGCATAGGAATTAAACCTTTTAGATACCACGATTCGCTGGGAGTGGATTCTAATGGGGTCTGGCTTGAATTCACCCACTTAGACACAGCTACTCATCCGTAGCTTTAGTAGAAAATTATTATTTTTGTCTTCAAACTTGTGTTGCGTTCTGGGTTAGTTGACTTTTTAGACCTTGGCTGCAGCTTGGGTCAAGTAGTCTTCTTTGTGAATTCTTTACTCACAGGTTTTATACCCTTGGGTCAGAAGTGGGCGCAACCACCTTTAGGGCAATTCTCTGGGCGTACCAAGTTAATGAGGGCAAGGTCTCGATTTCACTGAAATCCAATTTTAGACAACTAACTTCACATTTCATCTTCCCCAAAACATTCTCTTTGATTTGGATATTTTCCATACAACGTACAATGTATACACATCAAACATATACTAGGAAAACTCTTCACGTTACAATGTTTTCGTAATAACGTAATATCTATTAAACCTTTAATTACAAAACAAAATCGACATACATTTTCATATTCCATCTATCGTCATGACCACCATTGTGGCTGACAGAAACCATTGTTCCAAAGTCCCTTTATTTCATGTTTAATGTTCTGAGGCTGGTTCTCCATAGTAACAGGACAAAGGAATTTGTCTGTGGCCTGAGATTTACCAGGGGCGTGAGGGGTCATAAAACCCCCACATCTTCAGACCCCTAGATCTCTCCTTCTCTGTTGGGGTTGAGAGATAATCTGTAGGGTATTGGTCTCCTGTGACCTGACCTGGTCACGACAGTCATGGGACGTGAGAATACTTGATGTTAACGGAGAGTCATTTTTTATTGTTTTGTTTTAAGCCATCCCCGAACCATAGCCTTATTTTCTTGGAATGAATGTCTAAACTGTTAACCTTTTGAGTTGTTTCTGTTTTAACCCTGTAACCCTGTGGAATTAACCTTGTAACTTGTGGAATTAATGCCTCAAAATAGACGTTCATCCATAATATGTCGAATTTCGAAGGGAAACTATGAGATCTTGTTAAGGGCGCTGTACTGCAGCGCCAGCTGTGCCATCAGAGTCCCTGGGTTCGCGCCCAGGCTCTGTCATAACCGGCCGCGACCGGGAGGTCCGTGTGGCGATGCACAATTGGCCTAGCGTCATCCGGGTTAGGGAGGAATTGGTCGGTAGGGATGTCCTTGTCTCATCACGCACCAGCGACTCCTGTGGCGGGCCGGGCGCAGTGAGCGCTAACCAAGGTTGCTAGGTGCACGGTGTACCCTCCGACACATTGGTGTGGCTCGCTTCCGGTTTGGATGCGTGCTGTGCTAAGAAGCAGTACGGCTGTTTGGGTTGTGTATCGGAGGACACATGACTTTCAACCATCGTCTCTCCCGAGCCCGTACGGGACATTCAAACAACAATTGGATACCACGAAATTGGGGAGAAAAAAGGGGTAAAATTAAAATAAAATGAATAAAATTAAAAAAGAACTAGAGGAGCCAGCCAGTCTCACCTTACACTCACTTTCTTATACACATTGCTACATTCTCTTTACACCCCTATCTCCCTCTGTTACCCCTCTCTTTTTCTCTCCCTCCCAATTCTTTTCCCCTCTTTTTCCCTCACTCTCTGCCATCAACCCTCTTTCTTCCTTTGAGAAAATATCTTGTCGGTGCTCATGGGAACAACAAAGCACACAGACCACAACAGTAAAACTTTGGATAATGGACAACATTTTGGGGCCTGAAAGTTGGACACAGTTGGGCTGGGTGAAGGGAGGTTGGAATTGCCTAATTTGTAGTAGTTACCCTGACAGGGAGTGGGTGATAGCCTGTCCTTGTCAGAAATGAGACAAGCTCAAAGCAGCAGCTCAATGCATGGGTGGGGAAAGTGTGGTGCGCAACGCATCTATAGAATGAAAACAGTTTCTTGTTTGGGGAAGCCATACTTGTTTGGTGGAGAGTTTGTACATTGGAGGAATGTAGGAATTTAATGAAAAAGATCTTGTTACAATCAATCATGAAGCAAATATTGTCAGGAAATCGCGCACGCACATGTGCGCACGCACGCACGCACGCACGCACGCACGCACACACACACACACACACACACACACACACACACACACACACACACACACACACACACAATCACAAATACCCATCCACCCTCTCCAGCCACAGTTTGCCACCTCTAAAGCATCTGTCCCCTCCAAGGTAGATCATGGTGTTTGACAAGACAGTGACAGCCCCTCTACCCTCTCTGTTTCCCTGTTAACAGATCTATTCTCCCCTTGTCTCCCAGCATCACTGTCCCACACATGCTCCCTCAGGCCTACAGGCGGTCAAGGGGCTTTAAAAGGTTCATTAGGTTTTATTTTGTTCGTATTGCGGTCAGCCTGTGAAGTCTGATAGTCTTGTCACAGCTGTGCCTGGCCCGAGGTCCAAACATTTTAAACGTCCATAAACACAGGAAAAGCCTGCAGATGACAGCTTGTCACAACCCAACACCTCACTGTCTGTGGCTTGCTAAAACAAACTCCTTAAATAAGTGTTTGGGAGTTGGTTGTCTCTGAGTGCTTCCCTGTGGGAGGGTGTATAATAAAAGAAAGATGGTGAGAACTAAGTGTACGTGGCACAGCCTTGCCTGCGGCTTCTGTTGTAACTCTGTCAGATAGGAGTGCTCACGTGAATGTCTGTGTAAATGCATGTGTCCCTGTCTGTAAGTCTCTCCTTGTTTCCATACACATCAACTCTGCTGTGTTACTATGTGAGGTATGGGGGCCAACTTGGTAGCACATTAGATCTGTGTAGAGCTAGTATGTAAAGAAATGGGTGCAACACAATTCAGATCAAATGCATAACAATGGAGACCCATACACTCATGCTCTTTCGTCATGTGGCAACACAATGAAAGACTAATCACCCATCCAGACTTGTCCTATCAATCCCACATACCGCCCAACCTGTTGAATTACAGCCACACATCTCTGGCCACCATGCTGTTTTCACTTATCTGATCTTGGCCTTCTGGTGTCAGGTTGAGTCCCGCTGAGCTGAAAGGACAGAGCAGACCAGCTAACAGTAGCCTTAATAGCCTGGGTGATAATGGTGTATGCTGTGTTTCTGCTGGGGAAAGAGAGCTGGTCCATCTTAAAGGCTTATAGCTTTTTAAAGGCTCTCCATTCATCAGCTTACTGCTGTATGGAGGGAGAGAGGTGGGCACCCACCGCCCACCTGCCACACTCACCCAAGGACAAACTACAAAACAATGGGTCAAATCAAATCAAGCTTTATTTATAAAGGACATTTCAGACATGGAATGCAATGCAATGTGCTTTACAGGGGAAAAAAACAAACTAAAAACATTTAAAATAAAAGCTGAAATATTTACCACACAACAAACATAAGAGGATAAAAAATAATGACACAAACTGAACAAATAAAAAGCATCCCAAGGAAAAGCAAAGCTAAAAAATGTGTTTTAAGATCTCTTTTAAATATGTCCACAGTTCCGGCCCCCCTCAGGTTCTCTGGCAGGCCATTGCAGAGGCTGGGGACAGAATAACTAAATGCTGCCTCTCCATGTCTCTTGGTTCTAGGCTTTGGGATAGTTAAAAGGCCAGTGCAAGAGGACCTGAGGGACCTACTGGCTACATAACTTAAAAGCATGTCTGACATACATTGGGGTGCACAATTGTGGATTGATTTAAAAACCATTAGAAATTAAAATGCATTCTACACTCATAGGCCGCCAGTGCAGAGGCCTTAAAACCAATGTCATATGTGTTGAATTATAAAGGAATATTGCTTTTTAAAACATAGATCAGGCATTATGTTTTCATCATCTGTTTCAGAAACAATCTCAACCTGTATTCAGCATCTACAGTAACTATCGTTTTCTTACCACCACATCCCTGATCGCGATAGGGATGGTAGGGAATGAGTGTGGACCTGAGTGCCTCTAGTAAAAACACAGGCGAAATCCCTCTCTGTCTCTCCAAGCATCTTCCTCCTGGTGATTTATAAACATGAAGCCTCAACAGTAGACGTGTGGAGATTCAGCGACGGATGAATGGGTAGAGCAGTAGTTGTTTTATTTACATCTATTGTAAATAGTAAATGGTGTTTGTGTGTGTGTATGTGTGTGTGTGTGTGTGTGTGTGTGTGTGTGTGTGTGTGTGTGTGTGTGTGTGTGTGTGTGTGTGTGTGTGTGTGTGTGTGTGTGTGTGTGTGTGTGTGTGTGTGTGTGTGTGTGTGTGTGTGTGCATGCATGGGTACATGTGTCTGTTGGTGTGTGTGCATGTGTATCTCTGTAAAAAGGACATAAACTATAGAAGTGCAAAGTTGTTTTCCAACAGCTTATGTCAGAATGTTTCTTGGTAAACAGTGATGCTGTATTAGCGGCTTGTTCACCATGGCTACATAATGACCAACCCCCCAGAAACATCCTCTGAGAATCATTATCCCTGATCCCATGGACGATGACAGGAGAAAGGGGCAGGAGATTGAAAGACAGACGTTTTATGATGTCCCACTTCATTCCCCACAGATGACTAACGCCCCCACAATAATAACACCTCCACAAGGCAACAAATACAATTATTCCTCTATTGAACTATAGGATTATATTTTTTTCTCCAGGAAACCCATGTATTTGAGCATTGATAGTGGAGGAGCATGCTATTCTTACTCATGACAACATGCAGTGTGCCAGGCTTAGGGAGAAGCTTCTCCATCACCAGCCACTTTCACCAGCATCCTGTGTACTTTCCTAGGCACTTTGACAAAGCCAGATATTATTTAGGGGATGTTTTCACTGCAGTGACTTACTTGTGTTAATTTGCATTGTCCGATCTACTGAGAGGATCATTGGCTGTCACCTGCCATCCATCGAGTTGCTTTTCCCATGCTGTGGCCCTCACCAACCGGCTATCAGGCTCATAGAGACTACAAGACTTTGCATTTGAGCTGATCATAGCACCTTGTCATCAATGACCTGTAATGTTACTAACTGTACAATACTGCATTTACACTATTCACTGTACACCTCTGAACAATACTCTACTGTATATATTCATATGGCAGTATCCCTTCTTCTGCATATAGAGATACAATGCATCCCCTCTGTGAATTGTATATCCTCACTGTAAATCAACTTAAACTGCAGAGTTTTATGTTTTATGTTTAGTGTATTAAAGGGATTCTTTGGGATTTTGGCAATGTGGTCCTTTAGCATGCTAGCAGATACCCATAGACTTACAGTGATTGTGCTACTGCTAATTAGCATTGGCTTGCGAAACTACCTCTAACTTCCTTCATACTGGACACAGAGACATAAAAATGGTATCCACGAGTTTATCTTACTCTGGGGAAGTATGCCGATGTATCCCTTTAATATTGTATATTCTGTATGTTGACTATGTTGACTTGTGTCTGTATTCTTTTTGTACATTGACTATTGCTGGCAGCACCTATTCACTAAGTCAAATTCTGGTTATGTGTAAATGTACTTGGGGAATAAAGTGATTGTGATTCTGACTTGATCCATGGGATACCATGGGAAACATAGTTGTACTGTATATCAAGCAGAAAGCAGAATGAGTTACTATTTATGGTATGGCTTGAGGGCTCTCTGTGTGTCTCTAGCTCTCTTTCTCTCTGTCTCTCTCTCTCACTGCCGCTGTCTATCCCTCTCGCTCTTCATTCATCTCACTCCATTTTACCCTCTTCGTCTTTATTTTCCCAGTAGAGCCAGGCAATTGTTCTGAGATCCTTATCACATTGATCTGAGGGGTGCGTGTGTGTGTGCGAGTACCAATCTCTGTGTGTGTTTGTGTGTGTGTTTGTGTGATTGCATGTCAGTGTGCTGGGCTCTTGCTCTGATATTAACTCATATTAAAGAGTCCCTAAGCTCAGGCTAGTAAGCAGCCTTCCAGCCCGCTTGCCACGCCCCACGAGGAGGGGGGAAAGGTAATATTATTAGTGGATATCTGGAAAGGTTAGGTCATTATGGAGATGGATATAAATATAATTCAGGAAAGCTCTGTTATTAGTGTAAAAGCCATCCACAAAAGGGCAATCCTGCCTGTGCCCGCAGGCTAGGGAAACACTGTCTCAGAATCACCCAGTTCAGAGGACAGGAATTATGTGACAATATTTAGAGGTTGACCAGGAAGTATTGACTCACTGGGCTGGAGACAATACATTATTTGTATAGAGGACATGTGCTGAACACTACCTAACATGAATATAATGTAACCACGTGTCACAAGCTACATGCCTAACTATCTATTAACTTGACAGACTGAACAGGTCTTAAATAAAAAGGACTACATAAATTGTTCAACTCCCTGATTTTGGTGTCAAATAACCAGCATGTTATATAACTGAAACTAGAACAGACATATATTGAATTTGGTCTGAGAGTCTAAGCTCATCTCACTTTGTCCAATGTCTTTGCTTGTAGCCTACTGTACTGTGCAGTGAGAGTATTTACCTTAGGTGGTTATGATTGGGTCTTGTAGGCTCATATGACCTGAAACATACTCTCATTCCATCAGATGGCCATGGAGATTGCGCTATCGCATGCGCCATTTAGGAACCATTGCCCCACAGTTATCAAATTAAATACATTTGCTTTGTAATTATTTTACAGATTAGGGTGATAAAAGCAGACATTTCGAAAGGGGGACCATCTGGGGTTTACTCGACGAGGCTGTAAACACACACACACACACACACACACACACACACACACACACACACACACACACACACACACACACACACACACACGCACACACACACGCACACGCACACGCACACGCACACTAAATACTATGTTCTATGTTGTGGCTGCTTGACGTAGGAGAAGGGGTGGGGGGTTGAGAGAGTGGAAACTGCCGTCAACACAATTATCATCTAAGCTGCAACACTGTTTATGACCTTCAGTGTGACATTGCGGCTGCATATCAGTCTATTCCCTTCACATTAGGAGCCATACAATATTGTAAAACCTGGATCCATCAAGCTATATAGGACAGGCTTTGTTATAAACCATTCTGAGTGGTACATTTATTGGAAACATAAAACACAGAATGACTTTTTATCTATTTACTGGCACTTCTGCCTGACTCCAATTACATTAGACATACTGCTGATTCAAGCAACACACATTATTATGCAAGTTAAAAAGAGCTGATGGTTAGATATGAGTGGTAGTGAATGATTCCCACTCCATACCCTACCTAATCAACTTAATACAGCCTAAACGTAAAGAGACTATAACTGAGAATGATGAAGCATGCACAGTAACATTTTCAACTTAATATATGATTATTAAATGGAATGAGCATAGAATGTGACTATCATATCAATGTATTATCATACTGATAATATTGTAATATGTCAGTGGCAATTTAATGCATAGAATAACTAGCTTGTTGAAATAATTCCGTACTTTAATATCTTTGGGACATTTTTCCCATGATTTCCAAATTAACAAACAAATTGGTAAATGTAAAAAAAAACACCTTGCATCCCAATTAATTGGAACATTTGACATTCATCTCTATCACCTCACAGTTGGTGTCAACCACTGCACATATCTGTACATTTAGACTGTCAAGAAAGTGTTACCACTTTTGTCTTTTCAAGCCAGCTTTAGAAAATAATGTGTAAACCAAATGACTCCCTTCCATTCTGTAAGTCAAATCAAATCAAATTTTGTTTGTCACATGCCCCATAAACAACAGGTGTAGACTAACAGGAAATGCTTACTTACAGGTCCTTTTCCAACAATGCAGAGTTAAAGATAATTAAGATTTAAAAAATATATTTATGACACTCTTTCACACTGCAATAGTGAGTGTTCACCACCAGTGGTGTGTATTCATGGATGCCAAGGGGTGCCAGGCATCATAAGAAAATGTACCAATACATTTAAAAAAAAAATCTTTCATCTCTGTGTTTGATCAATTTCCTTCAATTCGCAAGAGGCTGAATGTATCTCACAGGAGAAAGCATCCAAGAAAGCGAAACAGCGCCCCTCTGTCTCTCTATGTGTAGGCTATCTATCTAAGGCTGTCTGGCCCAAATAATGATGACAATTTTGCCACCCATAGCATTGAAAGCAAGGGAAGCCAGCGAGCATATGGCCTCCCTTCACAAAAAAGGTATAACAAATTTGCCAATCAGCATTGAACTAAACTGAGTGAGCTCAACTGTGATTGATCCTGGAGCACCAAAAAAACTGTTAAGGGAAGCCAGCTTGGATTTTGTGTCACTCCTATCAAATCCCATCGAGATCATACGTCATTGATAGAAAAACTTGAACTGTTACATCTCGTTGTGTTGTCCTCCGGTGGCCAGCTAGCTAAAATCGATCGTTTCATAAATTAGCCATGGATGGAGATAGGGATTTGGACTTGTGGTTTTACATAATTCTCCATACTGGCCAATGATTTTAACAGCGATTCTGATCCAACCATTAATTCATACGTTGTTGAGCCCCTGGCCTGAGAGGATGGAACTTCAAAGTGTAGCTATATGTAGAAGGCTATTGTGAACTAGCTAACGTTGCCCGTGAATGTAAGTTAGGCTAGCGAGTGTACAGTGTGTACAGTATGACAGAGTGCTAGACTGTTTCGTCAACATGAAAGAAAGGAGGATGACATTGGCCTTTCTCTACAAGTAGGGTGAGTCAAAATGTTGTTCTACTTGCATAAGCGCACACGTATACACACACACACACAGAAATCAGAACCATGGACAGAACCATGGACAGCCACATCATATTTAGCTTACATTGACTGGACTACATTGTTTTTGGTATCTTTTAGTTCTCACTTGTATTAGACTCAGCAGAAATGATTTGATGATGCTGAAATGATGCTGGAATAGTGGATGCAGCTCCTGTTTTCTTTGCGACTTGCGGTAAGTCTCTGTGGTTCTAAATCAATAGTTGTTTAGTCATATGAAAATGCCGGAAACATGAACTTGCTTGACCATGATGTAGCTCATGTAATGGTCTGTTACTGTACATGCAATATGCTTTGTGGACTTCACTGGACAGAGGTTGCTATCCAGGTTTTGTGATAAAACAAAGGTGAGGTTGAATTTATTTTGCCACTGTGTCTTCTTATTGTATTTATTTTATCTCTGCCTTTAGGCCTATATCTCACGGTCGCAAGACATATGAACTAACAGGTTCTAGAGCAAACAATGCAATTATCACAACACATAGGTCCCAAAATGGCTTTTAAAAATGGCTTGGGGTTTGGCTTCCCAAGTGATTTCACCCACGCACCACTTCTGATCACAACACATTGTCTTTACCCCTCCCTCAGGGTTCCATCGTCGTTTAATGTGTAGTGGTCTACGTGGGCCATACGTACAGGCTCTAGAGACATCAAGCTGTCCTCTATTACACACATGGCCACTTCCTCTCTGAGTGGAATGCTGTGGATGCTATTGGACTGTAATATATGGCTCCCATATATAAAAGCACAGTGCACAATGGGCCGCACATGAAACATGATAGACGTATTATGATATCAACAATAGAGGATGACATGTTATCCCTGTCACACATTCCAGCCATATAGCCTACACCATGAAAACGTTGGAATGATATGGGACAATTTGTATTCGTAATGTGTATGCTTATACTAAGTCATAGGATTTTGGAATGTCTTCTGTTGCCTCTTATTTTTTACTGCTAATATGTTGACAGTGATGTCATAATGATGAAATAATTCATGTGTCAGGGTAAGCGAAATCAGGTTTACAAAAAAGCATGCTTATGTAGTGGTCATATATCCCACTTCCAAAACAAGATACAAAGTTAACTTTGACTATGTCATCTTTCTTAGCTCTTACATCAGGGCACCTCTGGGATTAAACCCAACACGCATACCTAAAAAGTCACAGTGAATCCCCAGACTGAATCACCTGACATTGGAAGGTTGACTTTTGTCCCTCTGATGGCACAAATAATTGTCCCTTGGAACATATGTCTTTTTTATCACCTTGTTTTTCCTGCTTTGCTTCAGCAGGCACAGCACTAGACACCATCATCCCCCCCAACCTCGCTACCCTCCGGTCACCTAACAAACTCTCCCCACACCTGGTGCTCCCCTCTTGCCAAGAACCTGCCCTTGACCAGTTAATTTATCACTCAGTATCCATCTTGTTACGTGTAGGAATCAGGCTCCCAGTGCCCAGACTTCTGTTGGTTCCAAAATCTCTGAGCTCCTCAACACAACAACAACCGACCTTTAGTGGCATCCACACTACATACACACTACTACCACACTAAACCCTACACACCACACATTACACACTACACACTCGCTGGTCTCCCTGGCTGGAAACACCTGAACATTTTTTATTTATTTATTTTTATTTTACCTTTATTTTACTAGGCAAGTCAGTTAAGAACAAGTTCTTATTTTCAATGACGGCCTGGGAACAGTGGGTTAACTGCCTGTTCAGGGGCAGAACGACAGATTTGTACCTTGTCAGCTCGGGGATTCAAACTTGCAACCTTTCGGTTACTAGTCCAACGCTCTAACCACTAGGCTTAGTTACTCCAGGAATGTGTGGGTGCGTTTGTGTGGGTGCGTTTGTCACATTTGTCACATGCGCTGAATACAACAGGTGTAGTCTGTATATTCTCAATTCAGAGTGTAGAAGTAAGAAAAATTTACAAAATCAAAAAGTTAATAGAAACACAATAAAATAACAATAACGAGGCTATATACAAGGAGTACCGGTAATGAGTCAATGTTCAGGGGTACGAGGTAATTGGTAATTGAGGTAACATGTACATGCAGGTAGGGGTAGAAGTGACTAGGCAATCAGGATAGACAATAAACAGAGTAACAGCAGCATATGTAAAGAGTCTGAAACAGTGTGAATATGTGTTTGTGTATGTATGTTTGGCGTCAATATGCATGTTTGTGTGTGTGTTTTGTGGGCATGAGTGTATTTAGTGTGTAAGTGTATATGCGTGTATGTCTGTGCTGGAGTGTCAGTGTACTATGTATAAGTGCGTGTGGGTAGAGTACAGTGACTGTGCATAGAGCAAATGCAAGAGGGTAGTGGCTTAGGGGTATAAGCTGTTCAGGAGCCTCCAGCACCGCTTGCCGTGCAGAAGCAGAGAGAATAGTCTGTGACTTGGGTGGCTGGAGTCTTTGACAATTTTTTGGGCCTTCGCCTGAGACCGCCTGGTATTGAGGTCCTGGATGGCAGGGAGCTCAGCCCCAGTGATGTATTGGGCCGTATGCACTACCCTCTGTAGTGCCTTGCAGTCGGATGCCAAGCAGTTGCCATACCAAGCAGTGATGCAGCCAGTCAAGATGCTCTCAATGGTAAAGCTGTATAACTTTTTGAGAATCTAAGGGCCCAAGCCAAATCTTTTGAGCCTCCTGAGGGCAAGAGGCTTTGTAGTGCCCTCTTCACGACTGTGTTGGTGTGTTTGGACCATTATAGGTCCTTAATGATGTGGACACCGAGGAACTTGAAGCTCTTGACTCCCTCCACTACATCCCTGTCGATGTGAATGGGGGCGTGCTCGGCCCTCCTTTTCGTCTAGTCCACGATCAGCTCATTTGTCTTGCTGACGTTGAGGGAGAGGTTGTTGTCCTGGCACCACACTGCTAGGTCTCTGACCTCCTCGCTGTAGGCTGTTTCTCGCTGTAGGCTGGGAAAGGGCAGTGTCAAGTGCAATAGAGATTATGTCATCTGTGGATCTGTTTGGGCGGTATGCGAATTGGAGTGAGTCCAGGGTTTTTGGGATGATGGTGTTGATGTGAGCCATGACCAGTCTGTTATTAAAGTATTCCATGGCTACAGATGTGAGTGCTAAGGGGTGATAGTCATTTAGACAGGTTACCTTACAGACTCGGTCAGGGAGAGGTTGTGTGCGTGTGTTGTTGTTTGTGTTTGTGTGTGTGTGTTTGTGTTCTTGTTCGCATATGCATGTGTGCTGATGTATACTCATGTTGGTGTGTTGTTTGAACTTTTCAGCACCATCAAAATTCATGAGAGAAGGCATGCAGTCTGTAGACAACAAAACACAACACCCAGTGAGGTATGGTCACACCCCATTAATCAGAAAACAATCCTGTCCTCAGATTTTTCTGCTACCTGTATCCCTGGAAACTAACAGCAGCAATCCACATGAGTAAAACCTGAAGATGTGCAGTTTGTACATGTAGGGAGGAGGATAATGGGCTTTGTGGAATGGAAACAGGTACAATTTAATCACTTACAGAAAATATTTTCCCCCATCTAGCTAGGTGTTCTCCTCTTAACTGTTGTCCAGTTCAAACCTGCTTTATAATTGGGTCCAGGGTGAGGGTGTACACCCACGGAGCTTGGGAAAAGCAACTGAATGTTATCATCATCATCCTCCAAAGACAGTGTGTGTGTGTGTGCATGTCTGCAGGCATTTGTCTTTGTGTCTATGCGAGTGTATGTTTTTCTGGTAACGTGTGTGTTTCTCTCTCTGTGTGTGTGTGTGTGTGTGTGTGTGTGTGTGTGTGTGTGTGTGTGTGTGTGTGTGTGTGTGTGTGTGTGTGTGTGTGTGTGTGTGTGTGTGTGTGTGTGTGTGTGTGTGTGTGTGTGTGTGTGTGTGTGTGCTGTACTGTACGTCTCATTCACCTGGAAGAGGCTGGGTATCAGATCAAAGGCAAACAACTTTATTAGCTTTCTCCATAATTCAGCAGCTGTTTCAGGGGTCAGAGTCTTCTATTTGAGCTAGAGCCGCTCAGATTAATGTTTAATGCTCTCCTGCCTGGGAATAATGTATGGCATGAGCCTTTCTAAGCCACACTGGCAGCCACACAGGCAGCCACACAGGCAGCCAGGCTAGGATAGAAGGGAGCTGTGCAGGAGTGACTATAGGGGCATAAATGGGATCAGGGGGATAAGTGCAGGTGGGGGCTGAATTTCACATGTGTGTGTGTGTTTTGTTTTACTATCCTTCTGGGGACCAGAAGTCATCACAAGGATAGTAAAACAAGGACAATTCAGACAAGTGGGGACATTTCACCAATCCACAAGTAGGAAATAGGCTATTTGAGGCTTAGGGGTTAAGTTCAAGTTTAGGGTTAGAATTAGGGGTTAGGGTTAAGAGTTAGGGTTATTGGTTTGCGGTTTGCGGTTTGCGGTTTGCGGTTTGGGTTTGAGTTAAAGTTAAAGTTAGCTTAACTTCTTATGGTATAGGGGACGCTTGCGTCCCACTTGGCCAAATGCCAGGGAAAATGCAGCTCGCAAATTCAAAGAAAAGTATATAAAAATCTAACTTTCATTAATTCACACGTGTAAGATACTAAATTAAAGCTACACTCGTTGTGAATCCAGCCAACATGTCTTATGCTTTTCGGCGAAAGCATAAGAAGCTATTATCTGATGATAGCACAACAGTAAACAAAGAGGGTAGCATATTTCAACCCTGCAGGCGCTACACAATACGCAGAAATAAAATATAAAACATGCCTTACCTTTGATGAGCTTCTTTTGTTGGCACTCCTATATGTCCCATAAACATCACAATTGGTCCTTTTGTTCGATTAATTCCGTTCATATGTATCCAAAATGTCCATTTATTTGGCGTGTTTGATCCAGAAAAAAACAGCTTCCAAATTGTGCAACGTCACTACAAAATATTTCAAAAGTTGCCTGTAAACTTTGCCAAAACATTTCAAACTACTTTTGTAATACAACTTTAGGTATTTTTAACGTTAATAATCGATCAAATCGAAGACGGGTCTATCTGTGTTCAATACAGGAAGACAACAAACCAAGCTACTTTTCAAGTCTTACGCAACTCAACTGTGTTAGGCAGTTCCTAGATGGCCATACTTCTTCATTACACAAAGGAATAACTTCAACCAAATTCCAAAGACTGGTGACATCCAGTGGAAGTTCCTAAGAAATATTGTTTCCCAATGACAATTCAATGAACAAACAACCTGCCTGCTACATAAGTTCTGTTATACTCACAAACATGAAACGTCAGAGTGTTTTCTATCCAAATCTACTAATAATATGCGTATCTTATATTATTGGCATGAGTAGCAGGAAGTTGAAATTGGGCATGCTATTTATCCAAAAGTTAAAATGCTGCCCCCTATACCTTAAGAAGTTAAGGGTTTAGGGGTAGGTTTAGGGCTAGGGGTTAGGGAAAATAGGATTTTGAATGACAATCAATACACCACACCAAAGTTAGATTTTTTTGTTTTACAACGGATGTCTTGCAATTCTATGTAGTAAAGATTTTTTTTCACTACTTTGTCAGTTGATAGCATGTTAAATCTATACAAATAAATTATATGAATTGATAGTTTACCTCTCTGTTTTCTTTTATTCTGTAATATGGTATTTTATGTTCAAGCTAATCAAAATCAGAGTTTATTTATGATACAAGGTGTAAGATAAAAAATACAAGGAAATTCTTGCTCGCAATACATCTCTCCTCGCACACAGTGCAAAGATATTAAGCTACTGTAGCTATATGCATTTGTATTTACATTAGGCTATTGTCTACAAATAGCTATATCACATAGTTGTAGACCTAATTATTGAATGACAGAGCTATCCTTCAGCTATCTTTCAGCACCAGCTATCTTTCAGCACCAAGTTGGTTCAACTTCTTTAACATTGCGTGAACCTGGCACTTTCCTTTCAGGGCCACGAAAGGTGTTCCAACTGCTTAAAATTACATCTCATTAAGTTCTGTTGCCTACATCTATGTTATACTCATCAATATATAATATATATAATATATGCCATTTAGCAGACGCTTTTATCCAAAGCGACTTACAGTCATGTGTGCATACATTCTACGTATGGGTGGTCCCGGGAATCGAACCCACTACCCTGGCGTTACAAGCGCCATGCTCTACCAACTGTGCTACAGAAGGACCACATCACTTATTAGTATAATTATTATTATTAGAAATGGAAGATTAGCACTTCTCACAATAGTAAAGTTAGATCAACGCTGAATCAATGTCTCGCAAGATCACATCATGATTCATTAGCATTTTACATAACATAACCAAATATAACACCATAGTATAGGACTATAACTTTACTGTTACACCAAAAACACCTCCTCATTTCTAATAAGATTTTAGGATGGTTAGCTGAAGCTGAAGTGTCAAATATATTTTGTCATTCCCCAACACTCGCCACAACCACTCGGCAGTGTCACGACTTCTGCCGAAGTCGTTGCCTCTCCTTGTTCGGGCGGTGCTCGGCGTTCGACGTCACCGGTCTTCTAGCCATCATTGATCCTTTTTTAATTTTCCATTGGTTTTGTCTTGTCTTCCCACACACCTGTTTTCAATCCCATTCATTACCTGTTGTGTATTTAACCCTCTGTTTCCCCTCATGTCTTTGTCAGAGATTGATTTGTTGTCAGTGTAGTGTTATTGTTTGTATAGGTGCGCGTCGGGTCTTCGTACCCATGTTTTGTTTGTTTGTACATTTATTGTTATGGAGCATACTCGTGGAGCTTTATTATAAGACTCCATATTTACACTCCATTTGACTCTCCTGCGCCTGACTTCCCTGCCACCTATTACACCTATGCATGACAGAATCTCTGACCAATATATATGAAGTCAGCAGGAGAAGACACTATACCCATGGACCTGGAGGAACGCGTTCAGGAACAAGCGAGGAGCTTGAGTGTATCAGCTCCGTCATGGAGCACATTGTCCAGAAAATGGATCGCTGGGAGAGACAGGGAGTTTCTCCAGCGCCACCAACACCACAACCGGAATCTCCCGTGAACGTTTTTTCCTCTCCGGAATCGAGGATCCATTTATCCCTACCCACGGGATACAAAGGAGATACTGCCGGCTGCCAGGGTTTCCTCCTCAAGCTAAACTTATATCTAGCCACGGCCTCCCCAGTACCATCTGACCGTGAGAAGAGTTACGCCCTCGTCTCATGCCTCACCGGGAAAGCCCTGGAATGGGCCAGCGCTGTGTGTAGAAGGGAGGATGCGGCGTTGGACCATTTTGAGGAGTTCACCCGCCAGTTCCGGATAGTATTCGATCACCCACCTGAAGGCAAAGCAGCGGGTGAGCTCCTCTATCATCTGAGGCAAGAGACGAGGAGTGCACAGGATTTTGCTTTGGAATTTAGGACCTTGGCTGCCGGCGCTGGATGGAGCGACAGGGCCCTGATCGACCATTACCGTTGTAGTCTACGCGAGGACATCCGTCGGGAGCTGGCCTGTAGAGACACCACCCTCACCTTCGACATGTCCATCAAGCTGGACAACATGCTGGCTACTCGTGGACGTCTAGATCGGGGTCTGGTTGTTCCATCCTCCCGCACCCTCTCTCCCGAACCTATGGAATTGGGAGGGATGGTGCGCAGGGAGACCGGAGGGGTTCCCGCTGAGCACCATTCATGGTCGCAGAGGGCACACTGCTGGTCGGTGCCGGGTTGGTTCCTCTGGGAATAGAGAGGGCAGGCAGGGCATTCTGGCGTCACCCCAGGTGAGTAGGCACCATTCTCATCCAGAGCCCTCTGCTGCACTAATGTTTATTTTTCACTGCATTCTCAGTATAAGGCACTAGTTGATTCAGGTGCGGCTGGGAATTTCATTAATAAAAGTCTAGCTCATAGTTTAGGGATCCCTATTGTTCCTGTGGATATGCCTATCCCTATTCATGCCTTAGATAGTCGACCATTAGGGTCAGGGTTTATCAGGGAGGTTACCGCACCTTTGTGTATGATAACGCAGGAGGGTCACAAGGAGAAGATTAGTCTTTTCCTTATTGATTCTCCTGCGTATTCTGTGGTGCTAGGCCTACCCTGGTTAGTTTGTCATAACCCCACTGTTTCTTGGCCACAGAGGGCTCTCACGGGGTGGTCGCGAGAATGCTCAGGTAGGTGTTTAGGGGTTTCCGTTGGTGCTACTATGGTGGAAAGTCCAGACCAGGTCTCCACCGTGCGCATTCCCCCGAATATGCCGATTTGGCTCTCGCCTTCTGTAAAAAGAAGGCGACTCAATTACCACCCCATCGACGGGGGGATTGTGCGATAGATCTCCTGGTAGATGCTGCATATCCCAAGAGTCATGTGTAATCCCCTGTCGCAAGCGGAGACGGAGGCTATGGAGACATATATGTCTCTGAATCCCTGCATCAGGGGTTCATTCAGCCATCCATTTCACCCGTCTCCTCGAGTTTCTTTTTTGTGAAGAAAAAGGATGCCGGTTTACGCCCGTGCATTGATTATCGAGGTCTTAATAAAATCACAGTGAAATATAGCTACCCGCTACCTCTGATCAATACGGTTATTGAGTTAATGCACAGGGCACGTTTTTTCACAAAATTGGATCTCAGGAGTGCGTACAATCTGGTGCGTATTAAGAAGGGTGATGAGTGGAAGACGGCATTTAGCACTACCTCAGGTCATTATGAGTACCTGGTCATGCCATATGGGTTGATGAATCCATCAGTTTTCCAATCATTTGTAGATGAGATCTTCAGGGACCTGCACGGGCAGGGTGTAGTGGTGTATATCGATGATATTCTGATGTACTCTGCTACACGCACCGAGCATGTGTCCCTGGTGCGCAGGGTGCTTGGTCGCCTGTTGGAGCATGATCTATATGTCAAGGCTGAGAAATGCTTGTTTTTCCAACAATCCATCTCCTTCCTAGGGCATCGGATTTCCACTTCAGGAGTGAAGATGGAGAGCGACCGCATTACAGCCGTGCGTAATTGGCCGACTCCAACCACGGTAAAGGAGTTGCAGCGTTTTTGGGGTTTTCCAATTACTACCGGAGGTTTATCCGGGGTTTTGGTCAGGTGGCAGCTCCCATTACCTCACTGCTAAAGGGGGGCCCGGTGCGCTTGCAGTGGTCGGCTGAGGCGAACAGGGCTTTTGAGCACCTGAAGACTCTGTTTACCTCGGTGCCTGTGCTGGCTCATCCGGATCCCTCTTTGCCATTCATAGTGGAGGTGGACGCATCCGAAGCTGGGATAGGAGCAGTGCTCTCTCAGCGTTCAGGTACGCCACTGAAGCTTTGCCCCTGTGCTTTCTTTTCGAAGAAGCTCAGCCCAGCGGAGCGAAACTATGATGTGGGGAACCGAGAGCTGTTGCTGTCGTAGAAGCCTTGAAGGTGTGGAGGCATTGGCTTCAGGGGGCTAAACACCCTTTTCTCATCTGGACTGACCACCGCAATCTGGAGTACATCCGGCAGGCGAAGAGATTGAATCCTCGCCAGGCAAGGTGGGCCATGGTTTTCACTCGTTTTGTGTTTACTCTTTCTTACAGACCAGGCTCCCAGAACATTAAGGCAGACGCATTGCCTCGGCTGTATGACACAGAGGAGCGGTCCATGGATCCCACTCCCAGCTTCGTGTCTGGTGGCGCCGGTAGTGTGGGAGCTGGACGCGGACATTGAGCGGGTGTCACGTGCAGAGCCTTCTCCCCCTGAGTGTCCAGCTGGTCGTCTGTACGTTCCGTCTGCTGTCCGCGACCGATTGATATATTGGGCTCACACGTCACCCTCCTCTGGTCATCCTGGGATAGGTCGGACGATGCGCTGTCTTGAAGGAAGGTACTGGTGGCCCACTTTAGCTAAGGATATAAGGATTTATGTTTCTTCCTGTTCGGTATGCGCCCAGTGCAAGGCTCCTAGACACCTGCCCAGAGGTAAGCTACAACCTCTACCCGTTCCTCAACGGCCATGGTCGCACCTGTCGGTGGATTTTTTAACTGATCTTCCACCTTCACAGGGTTACACCACGATCCTGGTCGTTGTGGATCGGTTTTCAAAGTCCTGTTGTCTCCTCCCTTTGCCCGGTCTCCCTACGGCCTTTCAAACTGCAGAGGCCCTGTTTACACACATTTTCCGGCACTATGGGGTGCCTGAGGATATAGTGTCTGATCGGGGTCCCCAGTTCCCATCAAGGGTCTGGAAGGCGTTCATGGAGCGTCTGGGGATCTCGGTTAGTCTTACCTCAGGTTTTCACCCCGAGAGTAATGGGCAGGTGGAGAGAGTTAACCAGGATGTGGGTAGGTTTCTGCGGTCTTATTGCGAGGATCGGCCGGGGGAGTGGGCGAAGTTCGTGCCCTGGGCAGAGATGGCTCAGAACTTGCTACGTCACTCCTCCACTAACCTTACTCCCTTTCAATGTGTATTAGGGACAATTGGTTTCACGGTGGACAATTGGTTTCGGCACGCTGAGGAAACCTGGGAGGCAGCCCACGTCCACCTTCAGCATGCCATAAGGCGCCAGAAAATTGGCGCAGACCATCGCCGCAGTGAGGCCCCAGTGTTCGCACCAGGGGACAGGGTCTGGCTCTCGACCCAAAACCTGCCCCTTCGCCTGCTCTGCCGGAAGCTGGGTCCGCGGTTTGTGGGGCCGTTTAATGTCCTGAGGAGAGTGAACGAGGTATGTTATAGGTTACAACTACCCACTCATTACCGTATTAATCCCTCTTTCCATGTGTCTCTCCTCAGGCCGATGGTGGCTGGCCCGCTCCAGGAGGCTGAAGTGCGTGATGTTCCTCCGCCTCCTCTAGACATCGAGGGGGTTCCGGCGTACTCTGTTTGATCCATTTTGGATTCGAGACGTCGGGCGAGGGGCCTTCAGTACCTCGTGAACTGGGAGGGGTACGGGCCGGAGGAGAGATGCTGGGTTCCGGTGGAGGACGTGTTAGATCCTTCCATGTTATCAGAATTCCACCGTCTCCATCCGGATCGCCCTGCACCTCGCCCTCCGGGTCGTCCCCGAGGCCGGTGTCGACGCGCAGCTGGAGCCGCGCGTCAGGGGGTACTGTCACGACTTCTACCGAAGTCGTTGCCTCTCCTTGTTCGGGCGGTGCTCGGCGTTCGACGTCATCGGTCTTCTAGCCATCATTGATCCTTTTTTCATTTTCCATTGGTTTTGTCTTGTCTTCCCACACACCTGTTTTCAATCCCATTCATTACCTGTTGTGTATTTAACCCTCTTGTTTCCCCTCATGTCTTTGTCAGAGATTGATTTGTTGTCAGTGTAGTGTTATTGTTTGTATAGGTGCGCGTCGGGTCTTCGTACCCATGTTTTGTTTGTTTGTACATTTATTGTTATAGAGCATACTTGTGGAGCTGTATTAAAAGACTCCATATTTACACTCCGTTTGACTCTCCTGCGCCTGACTTCCCTGCTACCTATTACACCTATGCATGACAGGCAGGACATACTGTTTATTTGATTGAAATAAAATACAAGAAATGCTAATAGTTTAACACCATCTGCTCTAATTTGCTCACAAAAGAAGTATTTCAAGCAGATCTAAATGCATATTCCCAGGAAACGGTTTGAGATCAATCTAATGATTGGCATGGAGATGCAGTTTGGACGTTTCACCGGTAAAACCTGACAAATTATTATTCACGATTGACAGTGATGATGGTCTATTTTGAAATTAGCCGAACTCAGTGTTTGAGGATATTAAAAATATTACATTTTATTTAAACAATATATGTGGGCTTAGGCAGACGTTGCAACTGGAGGATGCATTTTATGCGTGTTCTATAATGATAGCCTATTCAAATAGCTACATCTTTGATTTAGGAAATTATGACGTTGTTAAAAAATATATATTGCACCCCCTCAACTAAAAAAATAGCACCACTGTGTGTGTGTGTGTGTGTCTCTGTGTGTGTGTGTGTGTGTGTGGGCATATGTGAACGTGTATGTATTATAAATATATTTAGATTTTCTGTGTGGCTATGGATGGTGTCAAGCATTTCAAGGCTGCAGGGTTTGGAGGTGCACTTGGGTTAGGGAGATGACTGAACAGCCAGCCCCCTCCCACTATGCCCTACTAAGCCTCTGTGTCCCCCTCAACCCCCTGGGTCCGCCGGTGGTCTCGCCCAGTCCACCTGCTTTCACCACACCTGGGATGCATGGATCACAAGGCTCCCCTCCCTCTCTCTCTGCCTCAACTCACCTGGAGGAGGAGGAACCCAGGGGAGATCCACATAGAGAGGATAAAGCCCAAGTACTATAAATCCTATTGAACAAGGGTTTCCTTTCCAAGCATAGCAGTTAATACAGATACACCTCAACTAAAGCTTGGTGCTCCAGCATAGGGAATGACACAGAACCAGAGTTGCTGATTCTTCTGCATAGCAAATAATCATGAAGCAGTGTTTCATTGTTCATCATGAATCAATCATTGTTCCAACAAAGCAAATATCCCTCTGATGTATACATAAACATGTATGATTCCCTTCCAACCTGCTTTGTCTCTGTTTTGCATTTGGATCCAAATGGAACTCATAGGATTAAAGAAATCACTATTAACACACATTCTTCATTGAACATATTCATGTTTATGTTGTCTTCAACCCTCTTA